>NC_141039.2:40431250-40630000 GCF_052040795.2 Danio rerio
GGTCGACTGCATTCAGCGTCGAGCACGTGTCACGTTTTCAATTTGGCTTTAGACGCGATATATATGAATATAAACAGTTAACCAGATACAGTACAAGCAGTTACAAGTAACAAAACACAATTAAATACATAATTTGCAAGCTAGAGAAAACAAGCAGGCAATCATTTTAATGGCACTTACTTACACTTGTGAAATGGAGGACGAAACAAATCCATGAACTGTGTACTGTAAAGTTCCTGTCAAGCTCTGACAAAGTCTCACACACCAAACGACCGATGAATACCCCATTGTAAGTGATTAGATTGCTGAAGCACTCGTCAGAAAAATTACAGAACACAGCACAAGGCTGGGGCTATAATGCTGAGGTATTTTTGAAAAAATAAACTTCAACCTCTTACTTATCACAGTTTATCTTTGGGTAAGGAAAATAACACTAACTTTCCCTCATATTTCAGAGCACAGCGTCTTCATGACATGATTTAACCGGGATCTGATACAGTGTTTGTCTTCCTCTTTTTAAAAAAAATTTTTTACAGTGTTTGTGGGCAGGGCCGGGGGTTTCAATTTTCCTGGGTCTGCTCGCACAGCAAATGGGCGGGGCTTAAATTCCATATTGACGTAACACCATGGCTAAAGATTCGTTACAGCGGCGATTCATTCGATAAACTATAAGTCATCTCTTTTATGAATTAATCAATATTTGTAAACACGGTGCACTTTCAGATTTAAGCCTTAGCTGGATATTTCACTTAACCTAGAGCTGTGTTACACACTGCATGGAAGGTCATCATTTAAAAACCCATGATAGGGGATATTTAAGGCAGGGGTTTTTAAACTTTTAGACCACACGTTCCTTTTAAGTTTGTCCAATTTCACTCGGGCCCCCAGGCAACCCTCCCTCAAGCCAAAATTATAATGCATGCGCAAATATCATTCACTTATTACTTGCTGCGTTTAAAGTGCGTAAAATTAGTTAAATTTAAAAAAAAATTTAGAGCTTACCTGATTTAGTGTAATAGCTAAGCTTTTTTCTGTGAGGACAACATGCTGTGGTCGGATATCTGACACGACTAACCGTAAATCATCTTCCACTGTCAATAAGCATGAGCCATAGTTAGGCCCACTCAGAATCTGCGATTGCAAAAATCTGCTGATTTTTAGCCCATCATTGAGCTAATGTATTTACATGTATATGTGTACATTTATATTTATTTAGTTTTTAAATTAATTTCATTAACATTATTGTGAAATAAATTCTCAGCTGTATAATAATATGTCCAAAGAGTCTGTCTGGCCCTAGCCATTGCCTACTTGCTTTTGATGTATGTACATTCAGAAAATGCTGCTTCGCAAAGCCAAGTTTGCAGAGCCCTGATGGTGTGGTTGAGTCGAACATTGAGTATGTTTACATGGATACCAATACTTTAATACAATTTTATTTTGATTAAAACCATACTTTGATTAAGAGTCTACCATGTAAACAGAGATTTTTGATGACCTTATTCCGACTAAAGTCTTAACTGAACTAAACAGAAAAAGAATTAAGACGTTGAGTATGTCTATATTAGTGGCATTATTGAAGTAAATACCGCAATCAAACTATTACCGTCATGTAGGACTTTACGCCGCATTTTGTGACAAGATCCGCACGCGGTTGTCAGTAAAGGACCACACACACACACACACACACACACACACACACACACACACACACACCCCTTGACTTGTATTCATTCACCGTCTTTAATTTTAAAAAGAACTCGGTCCACTTTATTTGTATATGTTTTATTGGAACACATTAACTCTACAGGTGCCTGAAGTTAGCTGTGGAGCTAATGTTAATCATATTATTCTCTCTAGTGAATGCATAAAAATCGTCATCATAATTTACTGAAGTGCACGCCTCAATGTCTCGCACCCCCCTTAATAGGTGCTAGCTCCTCACAGTTGGAAAACCCCTGCTTTAAGGTATTGACCTTATTCTAAAATGCGGAAGTGCGCCTGTTTTTGCGATTGTCTTAGAACTTCCGATTCAGTCGCCTATGGGAGAAATGACTAGGAATAATATACGGCAGAAAATGGTCAAACTGCTTGCTCTACAAACAAATGTTTGCATGACTATACAGACAAAGTAGAATAATATAATAAGAAAATATAAAATTGCAACATCAAGCAGCGTAATGAGCAGTTTTTAACGTCAAAAAATGAATGTAAGTGAATGAGACCGGAAGTCTCAAGCCAAAAAGATTCAAATGGCAGCGCCCACTTGTCTGTGGAGAATAAGGTGAATACAATGGTTTGGAAAATTCATGAATTTAAAACTAACGAATTTTTGTCATACCGTTCAGTATATGTACACTTTTTTTTTCTTCATGTTGTCAAAGACTATATATATATATATATATATATATATATATATATATATATATATATATATATATATATATATATATATAATATATATGCAACAGTATCTCCTGCAGCAAAGGAGCAGGCACATAAAAAAAAACTACTGGTCAGCCCACAATTCAGCAAACATTTATTATTTTTGGATATTATTTATCAAAGGTTATCACACAATCAGAATCTTATACCGGCCCGTGCCTATTGACAAGCTTCTTGTTTGCAACACATTTGAAGTGTCTTATATTTAGTTTGAAACACACAAAAATACACTGTTTAGTTTATTTCTCATTCTTGTGTGCCAGGTTCAGAGGGCACTGGCAATGGCAGTGATGAAGAGGGCTCAAAAGACAGCGCCGCGGGCTCAGAGAGCGACTCTGATGCTGCTGCTGCCTCTGCTGATGAAGAGGGCATAGACGACCTAGAGACCAAAGACTTGAATCAAGAAGATGATGAAGAAGAGAAAGTCAAAGAGTCGTTTTCAGAGGAGACCAGCAGCAAAGAAACAGGAGGAAGCTCTAGGAGTCGCAAAAAGGGAGAAAAATCCTCTGATATGGAACCGAATGGTAGTGCTACGACAGAGGAAAACTCAGCAGAGCCCAAAAAATGGAACCTACGGCGCAACCGACCCATGCTGGACTTCACTACGATGGAAGAGCTGAACGAAATGGATGATTACGACAGCGAGGATGACAATGACTGGAGGCCTACGCAGGGAAAAAAAAAAGGCAAGGCATCATCTGGAAAGGAGAAAGAAGGGAGTGGCGAAGAGGATGATGATGATGGTGGTAGTGATGAAGAGGACAATGAGGATGATAATGACGATGATGATGATGATGATGATGAAGGTAATGATGACGAGAGCAGTAGCAGTGATAGTGAGGAAGAAGGGAAGAAACCAAAAAGGAAAGCAGGGAAAAACACAGGGGCGTTTGACGAGGAGGAAACCAATGACAGCCACAGCACATCTCATGGGAAGGGCAATGAGGTAAGATGTTATACTAAAGTTGAAACAATTTTTGAAAGTGTTTTTCAAATAAAATAAAAAAATAGTTGCTGAAAAAAATTGGGTAAATTGGATGTTTATTTAGCAAGGGTGTATTGAACAGGGCCCCTAGTTTTTTTGGGATTGTTTTTGCAATAAAAATTATTGATATTGTGGTGGTAATTCCCAGAAATTTGCGGACAATTTTTGGAGAGGAAAAAAAAAAAAAAAAAAAAAAAAAAAAAAATATATATATATATATATATATATATATATATATATATATATATATTTATATATTTATATATATATATACAGTTAAAGTTAGAATTATTAGCCCCCCTGTTTATTTTGTCCCCAATTTATTTTTAATGGAGAGAAGATTTTTCAACACATTTCTAAACATATTAGTTTTTAAAACTCATTTCTATAAGCTGATTTCTTTTAACTTTGTCATGATGACAATAAATAATATTTGACTATATGTTTTTCAAGACACTTCTATACATCTTAAAGTGACATTAAAGGCTTAACTAGATTCATTATGTTAACTAGGCAGTTTAGGGTTAACTAGTTTTATTTGGGTATATTTAACTTGTAGATGATTCTCCATACTTATTCCTTATGTTTGAACTTCAAAAGAACTTCAAAATGTCATTCAGTTTAAATTTTTAAATAATCTGGTCATAAAGAAGTCTGTGCTCAGTATTTTCTGACAACTGATAGGAATGTGAAGCACATCAAATAGTCAGTAGATTTACCCACTTTAAATATGTCCAAAAGTTTAGCTGCATAAAAAGGAACCGACTTGAAATCTCAAATGCAATTGCATAATTGTGCATTTAGGAATACACAGGCAATCAGATAATCCAGCCATTGGCTCGCAAACCATCAGATTGTTCATACAAAAGAGCAATCCTTGTGAATGGGCTTATCTAAGAACTTCAGTTTATAGGATTGGCTAATCTTCCAATCTCAGAGGTGGAATTAGAGCTGAAGCCTTTGAGTGGCTTTACTTTTTTTTCCTCCCACACGGGTGTAAGACCTTGTTTTCAATTTTGTTAGAGGAAGATATTTGGACTTTAGTAGAGAACACTAGTCGTTTTATCAGCTTTAACACCGCTAACTGGAGCTGGATTGTTAAGTTATCCGTTGCTTCCACAGGACTCTCTGTTGGAGCGGCCTCAGGCCTGGAGCTCCCAGCGGATGGAGCACATCCTTATCTGCTGTGTGTGTCTGGGAGACAACAGCGAAGATGCGGATGAGATCATCCAGTGTGACAACTGTGGCGTGACTGTGCATGAAGGTAAAATCCCAAACTCAGCCGCCTGCCACCAAAACCTCAGCTCAAATATTGATCTCAAATGTTTGTACAAAGTTTCCAAAAAAAGTTTTGGAATATATTTTAATATTCACTAACTTTTTTCTGAGCAAAGCCTGGCCTTTGACACAAGCCTTTTTAAGCTAATATGTAGGTACATAAAGATGTGTAGACATAAAAAATAAGAAATATGAGTAAAATATTTCAGCAATTGTTTTAATATCAAATGATTAGGGCTGGCAGTATGGGCAATAAATCATATCTTGGTATTTTTAGGAGGAATGACTGTATACAATATATATCCGGTATTTTCCTATAAATGGTTACTTGAGAGTTAAAGGCTTTATTAAAACTTTTTATTAAGCAGTTTTTGAGCAAATTATAATTCAAACACAGGGGTTTTCCCTCCCTGTTATTATCATCATTATAATTATCATTCCTATGGCCCGTTTCCACTGAGTGGTACGGTACAGTTCGGTTTGGTATGCTTTTATGGCCCTTGTCAAAAGGCATACCAAACCTAACCTTGCCACTTTTTCGGCAACCCTTTCGAAAGGGTACCAAACACAAGAAATGGTACCAAAAGGCGGAGGTAGACGCTCCGCTGAACGCTATTGGTTTACAGAGATACGTCAGTCGCTTGCGCAACAAGCCAGAATGAAAACAAAAAACCCACCATGTTTAAAATACACACAGCCGAAAGATTACAGCGAAATTACATATACATATAATAACAAGCCATGGTCGATCTGGGCTCAAACAAACCTTGTTTTCGTCTTGATGAACGGCCACAAAGTAGAGCAGAATCTACCCTGTGCCTCGTTGTTTTAGTCTGAAACGTGAGCGTTTTCGCCACACGTCTATATCTGAAATAACAAACTCCTTGAGCTGATGATAATAACGTGCGCTTGATTATTAATGTGCTTGTGAAACCTGATCCTGTCAGACACTGACGCGAGAGTGAAGCGCGAAAAAAGGAGAAGCCGGGATTAAAGGAGCACGTTATTTCTTAAGCAAACGTGAACAAACTACCTTCTTTTAATTTTTATTATTACCTTTTAGACTATTATGAACTCAGAATGATGGAATTCCTCTCTAACAGAGGCTACATGTGCTGCTGAAGATTACAGACACAGATAAGAGGTTTTCACAGACTGTGGGCTATTTTTTGTGTTGTTTTGAACTTAGGATGAAATGTATGCTGTGAGTAGTTTTTCTGTAGTTGGTAACATATATATGTTCATATATGTTCATTTATTTATTTATTTTATATTATTGCAGATGTTACAGTAGGCTATTTCGCACTGTAATTGATCTGCAGTCATAATCAAATCATGTTCGTTAGTTATAAACATTTATACACGAGTATTTGTGTGTAAAGCATCTGTTTTGTGAGAAGTGCTTTTCATATGATATGTGAGCGACCCATACAGTTTTATTGTAGACATTTCCTCGAGCAAGAATGATGCGACTAAAACTTTCTGTCATACACCACGCCCACCAAAGGGGTACCCTGTGGAAACGCAAGCTGATAAAGGTGACCCGTATTGACCTAAACCGTACCGTACTGTACCAGTCAGTGGAAACGAGCCATTATATTGTTCTTTGTTGAAAGAGTAGCTAACAGCGAGATATTAAAATAGCAAAAGGAAAATTTGGTAGACAAATGCATGTTTTTTATTTATTTTACTTTTTTCTAAGTCTTAATAATCATCCAAACCACCAACTGTTTGTACACTATAGGCATACACACAAATCAAACCACGTCTTCCAATTAAAAAAAAAAAAAAAAAATCTATTAAACAGAATAAATAAATACAATCATTAGAATATATTGAATTGAAGTCAATATGCAATAACAGACCAGAACGCAGAGCTAAATGGGTTATAACGTAAATGTAAAGAAGAGTCCGTCTTGTAATAGATCCTGGGCTTATAAACAGTGGACATGAGGTGGTTTCACTTTTAAAATGCGGTATAAATTCGTCCCATTTTGGCGTTTTTAATTCTTTTGAACACATTCAGGTGTTGCTTGTCAATTTGACAAGGCTTCTACGTTCGTTGTTACAGTCAATTGCGGAAGAAATGATCAATAAAAGGTTTCTGATAAAGCGCTGTGACGTTATTATAGTTCAGAATAAAAAGACACAGTAGTATTATTAAAGTGAAGAACACCTACATTTTAGGCAGTTTTTCTTTAGTTGGTTAAATAACAATACTCTTTTTATTGGGAAACTCGACTCACTGTGTGTCTGTACACTGGACTGCATTGTCAAGCAAGCGTGAGGAGAATAAACACAGAAAGGAGAGTGATCTTCATCATCCCACATTATTAGCTCATTGTGATTCGGGCTCGTTGGAAACAAAAATCAATTACGCTTTAAACCGTCTTTTAGCGGCGGCCGTCTCATTCAGACAGGCCCGCTTAACACCAGTCGGGCAGGCTGGATCAATGTGTCACCACTAATTTTCAATTACTCACTGATTTATTTCTTTAATTATTTATTTACTGCTTGTTTTTGTGCTGATGTCCTGTTGATTCGCTGAAGCCTCGCAGGTAGTTCAGTACACTGGAAAAAAGAGCTGGAATATATATGAAGGTTAATTTAGTTTGTTGCACAAAACTGTCGATAAATCATCTTTAAAAACAATGTACATGTAAGATTTTAAGTCTCTTTTCTCACACCTGGTATTAATATGCATTTTCGTCAATCCGATTACAAGACAACAAGTACAGGTGCAAAAAGGGTGGGACATCTTTTAAGCTTGTCTACTTTTGACCAAATTCAGAGGTAAAAACACATTCGACAGGATTGCTCTAATAGTGTAAATGCACATGTGGAAAAATGTGTTGAACAGCTACTCAAATCCATCTCCGCTCTGCCTGCTGAGCTAATTCATAAGTTAAGTTTTACAAACTAATTTCGAGAGGAGCACATGATATGATTTATTGTGGCTGGTCTCTCATCTGTAATCAGCAATTACCCAATCAGGGGTGCGTTTCCTAAACAACGACATAACTTGCGGCTGAACTATCATAGTATGATGCATCGTTTGGGAAAAGAATGATGTAGAACTCAATAAGAATGAGAATAGAACTCAACCAGGAACTATGCTTCTAAATACAACTCTAGAGGTGTAGTTGCAATCGTACAAGTTTGCGAATGTTCATTTGAACGATGGATTTTGGAAACACCAAATCAACAAATTAGCAACAACTTGCGACCTTAGTTGGCTATCGATGGTTTTCAGAAACGCAGCCCTGATTGATAAGGGGTGCAATAAGTAGAATGATTTCGCTCTACTGCCTCATCTTCGCTTTGGAAGAATCCCCCCTTTCACCAACAACCAAGCCTTACAAATACACCCTGGACCACCACTTTAAAATAACGAGGTCAAAAAAGAATAAATCATTCAATTTAACAGGAATAGTAATCATTTAAGAAATATATACTTAGAAAGTATATGCTGTGTGCACATTTATTGTTTTGTGTGGTGTGGTGTGGCATAGTGCCAAAAGTTGCTTTTTTCTTTCCCAAAGTAAATTAAAAGATTGCTGGTTCAAGCCCCCTGAGGAACAGTGCTCACTTTTGTGACCTTGATTTCTTGTCAGTTACTTTGCTTAAAAGCACCTGTTAAATGACTACTTACTTACCCGCTTGCTTATCAGATTTTATCTGCCGAGGACGCATTAGTTAATTACAACCTTCAGAACATGTGACTGTTCATCCTTTCATCTCAGCATACAGCAGAGAGGAATTTATAATGAAGAATATATGCAGTTTTCTAAAACACATTCAGTTTCTCCCATTTATTTTTCATTTATTTATTTTTTTTAATAGAGCTGTTGGGTATGCATTTGGATTTTAATGACTTTCCTAATGGATCTCTGACCATTGCGGTTAATCCTAAACTGATTAAACTTAGAGAGTATAAAACAAGAAAAAGTTAATGATTTTTTTTTTTCTTAAGGCAGGTTTAGGAAAATATTATGGCAATTATTAAAATCATTCTTTAGTCAATGCTTCATACCAAACATGCACAGTTGTTTTAGTTTTCTGTCTCATGATACTTTAAAATTTATTCTGATATTTCTGATAAAGGGGAAAAGAAAAAAATATTTTTACTATGAATTTTGATTTATTCACTGCTGCATAATTTATTAATAATAATAATTTCACAGGTAAAAGACATGCGGTAAAGGTGACTTGGGTAAGCTAAAATTGTCCATACTGTATGTGTGTGAATGAGAGTGTATGGGTGTTTCCCAGTAATGAGTTGCAGCTAGAAGGGCATCCGCTTCGTAAAACATATGCTGGATAAGTTGGCGGTTCATTCTGCTGTGTCGACCCCACAATAATAAAGAGACTAAGCCGAAAAAAGAAACTTAATGAATGATTTTGTGGCTAATGGTGCCTAGACTTTTTGTTTTGTGTTTATTTTATTTTATTTTATTTATATATTTTTTGTTAGAACAGTAGAGAGTATAGAAAAACCATGGAGAACAGAGAGAGGATGGATCGGCATAGGATCTCGAACTTTGAATTAAACTCGGGTCGCTGTGATGTGAACACCGGAGTACCATGTGTAGACGCACTTGCCACTACATTGGCGCCAACATTTTATTTTTTATTCTCAAAACAACTTTTCTATAAAGCAATTAGTAATTTTTCAAGTAAAAAAAGTCATTTTTGATCTTATTGGGTCATTATTTAGCCAGAGCAGTCAGCAATGTTATCTACGTCAAATAAGCTGCACTCTCAAACTCATTCTGTCTGCGAGTAAGAAAATGGCTAAATCAGTCATTTGCTCTGCCATCCTGCATGGTTAGATGGAACACATACAACAGCAGTAAGGGATCTGGTCCAGACACACACACATATATACACACACATTCCTCCCCCTTTAGTGTCAGTTCACTGAAACAAGCTACTTCATAACCTAGCGCCACTGAATCAGAGGGCCAACCTTGAAGCATCCAGTAGTGCTTTACTGTGCCAAAAGCAGTGTTGCAGTGTCAGCTCATGGAGCCGCACAAATTCATAGACACACAAAGTATCTTGCTTTCCTCTTAATGAGTGAAATAAAATGTATAAAATGCGCTGAGGCCTATAGAGGAGTGCAGAATCTGAGCTGTTTGAGTTCTTCCTTTTCTTACTGTTTCTCTACTCAATGCTACAGTCACTGTATTGATCTAAAAAAAATGTTTTTGCAAGAATATTAAAAATATAGTATAAAGAAATAATGTTTCATTGCTTAATGAACTGGTCATGTTATATTAAATCACTGTTTAATACAGTGTACAAGTTAATACAGAAGTTCTGAGATAAGATTACACTTTGGATATAAAAAGCGATAGCTAATGTAGCGATAGCAGTAATAGACCACCTATTGTAAATAATGTGATGCTGTAAAAAATCTAATCATTTGTACAAGAGATTCATTCAAAAATTTTCTTTCTTCCAGTAATGAGTCGGGATGTTGTTCTGAGTGAATCATTGAATCATTCATTATTTAGCTTTATATAATTACACTGACCGGCCACTTTATTAGGTACACCTTACTAGTACTTGGTTGGACCCCCTTTTACCTTCAGAACTGCCTTAATCGTTTGTGGCATAGATTCAACAAGATACTGGAAATATTCCTTGGCTACACAGTTGCTGCAGATTTGTCAGCTGCACATTCATGATGTGAATCTCTCGTTCTACCACATCCCAAAGGTGCTCGATTGGATATCATTGTCATATTCAAGAAACCAGTCTGAGATGATTCTCACTTTATGACATGGCACAATATCTTGCTGGAAGTAGCCCTCAGAGGATAAGTACACTGTGGTCATAAAGGGATGGGCATGGTCAACAACAATACTCAGCAATAGTAGGCTGTTGCATTGACAATGGGCTGCAACAGATTGTCTTGACCATGTCTACATGCCTAAATGCATTGAGCTGCTGCCATGTGATTGGAAAATATCCCACACTGTTAAACCACCACCACCAGCCTGAACCGTTGATAGAAGGCAGAATGGATCCATGCTGTCGTGTTGTTGATGCAAAATTCTGACCCTACCATCCGAATGTTGCAGCAGAAATGTAGACTCATCAGACCAGACAGTTTGTGACTCCAGAACTGCCGCTCACTCAATTTTTTTTTCAAACCATTCTCTGTAAACCCTCGAAATGGTTGAGTGAGAAAAATCCCAGTAGATCGGCAGTAGATCAGCAGTTTCTGAAATACTCAGATCAGCCCATCTAGCACCAACCATGCTCCTTTTAAAGTCACTTAAATCACCTTTCTTCCTCATTCTGATGCTCGGTTTGAACTGCTGCAGATCGTCTGGCCCATGTCTACATGCCTAAAGGCATTGCTGCCATGTGATTGGCTGATTATAAATTTGCATTAACAAGCAGTTAGACAGGTGTACCTAATACACTTCTAAATTACTTGTTGTTTTGTTTAGTCTATCAAATAAATGAATAAATATCATGATTCTGAGTTTATCTAGCATCATGCAGCTCTAGCACATTGATTAGCCAGAACAAGTCTAAGTAGCTCTTCATGACCCCAGGTTTGTTGACCCCATTTGCCACTCTAACCTAATAACCGGTTCACAAAAGTTTAAACTGAACCAGTATTCACCGAATTGCATTTTCCTGTAGATCACATCATTGAGGCAGCTTGCAGCATCCGCAGTGTTGGACAGCTGTTTCAGAGCTAAATTCTTGACCTGGGTCAGTCGCTTGCCACCTGCTAGTACCAGCTGCTCTGTGGTACCACCATTCCCACTGGGAGAGGGCATGATTGGTCCAGGAGGTGGGGCAGCCCTCATGGCTGACTGTGTCACAAGTGCTCGCTTGATATTTGTGCACTAGTTTGAAAAGGTGACCTTTAGACAAGTGCCACAGAATAGGTGCAGCTTCTGTACTCTTTACATGCAGACAAAAGTACAGGTTTCCCATAGGTCAGGGACTTTTTATTTCTAGTTTTTCTGGAGTAATTTCTTTCTCACTGGCAGTCACTTAAGTAAAATACAGTCACCAGGCAGTACCTTGGCTGAAATCACATTGAGACTGAAGTTTACTCAGTCCTACTGCTTTTAGGGCAGGGACACACCAAGCCGACACTAAACAACTAGCACCGATGAATCCGTGTTGTTTTCTCACATCTGGTCCCCTTCTGGACCAAAAGTCTGTACATGAACACCAAACGGGATGGCAGCCGACTGAACCATGAGCGTGTGTTGAGGACATGTCTTTCCTGCCAAATTTGTCTTATGATCTATTAATTGATATTGTTTGCAAATATTTGAGAAATGTAGTGAAATTACAGCCGGCTTCTTTTGTTTCTTTTTGACTTCAGTTTTTGGTCTCTTGCTCTGATTTGTTGCTGAATAGCTAATCAGAGCACTGTCTTCAGCCAACGGCCAATGTCGATTCTACATACAGAATCGTGTCAATGATCTTCAGCATTAACCCAATGAGAAGCAACACATTAATTCAACTAGTTGGACAGACGGTTTGACAAAGACCAAAGACTGACCATCGGCTTGGTGTGTATATTGTTATTTGTTGTCATGATACTGGAATTTTAGTACCAATCAGTATTGAAATTTTAAAAGCGTCCATTTCCCGCTAACATTTAAGAGCTGTTGAGCAGCTGGTATGTCTATAAGCTGATGAATTGACTGATCTTTGCGCCTTTAAAATGCTCCAGTGGCATGTTTCTGTGTTTTCACTTGGTAAACATTCACGGCCAATCACAGTCATTTCTGTTGAACATATGAATACAATGGCAAAACAGTGCTGTTTAAGAATGTGCTCAACAGTGCTTAAATGTCCGCTGGAAATGAAAGTTTTAAAATTTCTGAATTGATTGGTACCGAAATTCTAGTATCGTGACCACACTAAGCTGAAACAAAAAGTGCTATATGCTGTAGCTATAACATTAGGGGGCTAGTTAGCTAGCATAATTGGTCACTTACAGAATTTTAAATATTTAGGTTGTGAATAGGGATGTTCAGATCCGATCACATGATCGTAAATTGGGCCCAATCACGCGGTTTCATACTCAGTCTGAATCTGACGTTACCCCCCAATCAGGACTCGAATATATATATGTGTGTGTGTATATATATATATATATATATATATACTCTCACTATTTAAAACACATCTTTATTTATGCAGTGGCAGAGAGTTAGACCTCTTTCTAGACTTGCCGCCATGTTTAGACCATGCAAAAACAGCAACGTGTGCTGCATGACATTACGTTGTTGCAGAGATGCTGTTGGTTAAATGCTGGCAAAGTAGAACATGGAAGCAGCTTGAAGTGGAAACACAAGTATGTCTGCGGTCTGGAGATATTATGAAGTTGATGATGACAACATTGCCATAGCAAACAGTGACATATGTCAAATTGGGAGTGTCTGCCGGGTATTTTTAGGGTGCTATTTGTTTTTATATAACATTGTTTTTTATTTACCGTTGCACTAAAGTCCAAAAGTAAAGAATTTATGTTAGTTTTTACTTTTTTGTTCAAGCTACCTCACAGAAGTGCTGTGAATGTTAATATAAAGGGAATTAAATAAAAAATAAGGAACATCCCGGATCTGTTTCTTCGCTCTTTTTTATTCTTTTTTATGTATTATAGAATTATCAGATCTGTTTTCGGTATCGGTCGATACTCAAAATCAAGTGACTTAGACTTGAGGGAATAAAAACCTGATCGGGACATCCCTAGTTGTGAGCCAAAATTCTTTTAACCTGCAACCAGTATTTAGTCATATTTAAACTCTTATTTGTGTAAATGAATGATTATTTAATGTTTTAATCAATGTTAAAAAATGTTGAAGGCTAACTGAAGAGATTCACTCGGACCTTGAGTTAAATAAAAGTTCAATCTAACTTCCAGTCCTGCTTTGTTTCAGGCTTTAGCACTATGCCTGAAACAGATGCGACTTGACAACATGCGGTAAAAGATACATTTTCTTGTTTGTCTTCTCAGTGCTTGTTATAGGTCATAGAAATTCTGCTTTTTAGTCAGTGCAAGTCAGGGAAAAGCATTTTACATTTGTCTTAGAGTGGGATCCCTGAATGTAGGACATACTTGCAGTTTGTAGCCCAAGACCTGCACTCGGCTGCTGTTTTTCCACATCAGCTATTTAGGGTCCGGCTGCTTTCGCCAGAGCCATAGAGCTTTTGAATAGCAATGACAAGAGTCTGTCATCGGCAGTCTGGCGCAGTTAAAAAATGTGATGTCACGTCTCAAACTGCGGGGAGCATGGGTGGCTGCTGAGACAAAGGATTTAGATTTTAATCTGTCTGTTTACTGAAGGAAAGTTCAAGTGGCAGTTTTGCCTAATGCTTCATTATTTGGATAACTCCTCCATTTGGAAATGTTTTTGGGAAAGAATCTGGAAAATGGAACAATAAAGTAATGGAGCAAAGGGGCCACAAGAGAAGCACCAAAGATAAGAGACAAGCTGTCATCCTTAGATGCGTGCAAGTGTCTCACAGCTTGACTCTGAAGCTCGGCAGTCTGTGGAGGCTCTGACCTCGCATATGGCCTCGCTCAAACTCTGAAGGGAAAGACTCTATCAGAGGAAAGCGCCAGAGACTCGTCGACGATCAGAGAAGAGAGGCAGACCGGAGCCTTTTGCTTCCAGTAGTTGACACGCTTTTCCTTTTCGGAGCTCAAACTAGCGCTCGCACAATGCTTTTGATTAGCATCTAATTCTAACGCGCTCAATTTGCACGGTCGTCATTACCAGAGAAGTGCTAAAAAAGACACTCCCCTCCGTATTTGATCTGGTCTGCAAAGGCTATTCTGGCTAATTATGAGTCCTTGTTTTCCGCCTCTAACTTGTTTGTTGTTTTTATGTTCTTTAGTAGTTCATTAAAACAAAAAGAGGGATTTTACTGGCTGTGGTGTAATGGTCGCCACTGTCGTTCGGTGAAGTGAGTTTATTAAAACCGTACCCCAGCAAAAAGCATCACATCGTTCAGTAATGGCTTTGCACTCATTGGAACACCAATTACCATGCTGCTAGTATTGATTTCAGTAAGACCCTAATGAGTTCTGGACCGTAAAGTTAATTATTTCCCCAAACATAGGCAATTCATTTAAGTTGGTTACTTGCTTAGATGGGCTTTTTGGTCAAATTTAGTCTTCAGAGAATATTGTTGTTGTCTTTTAAGCTGTCTTTGCATTGTCTCACTTAGTGGTCTTGGGTAACTTTTCAGTTAGTGCTTACAACTTGCATATACAAATTTGTCCTCGGTTAAGATTCACTAAAATGCAAATCCACTGATGCACCAGTCTAAAAGTTTTAAATGAATGATCTTAATGTTATTATAATTAATGACAAAAACAACTTTTGATTATCATTATGTTCTTTATACACTCACCAGCCACTGTAGGTACACCTATCCAATTGCTTGTTAACACAAATTTCTAATCAGCCAATCACATGGCAGCAACCCAATGCATTTAGGCATGTAGACATGATCAAGACGATCTGTTGCAGTTCAAATTGAGCATCAGAATGGGGAAGAAAGGTGATTTAAGTGACTTTGAACGTGGCTTTGTTGTTGGTGCCAGGCGGGGTTGTCTGAGTATTTCAGAAACTGCTGATTTACTGTGAATTTCACACAACTATCTCTAGGGTTTACAGAGAATGGTCCGAAAAGAGAAACTAGCCAGTGAGCGACAGTTCTGTGGGCGCAAATGCCTTGTTGATGCCAGAGGTCAGAGGAGAATGGCCAGATTGGTTTGAGCTGATAGAAAAGCAACAGCAATTTAAATAACCACTCATTACAACCAAGGTATAAGGAAGAGCATCTCTGAATGCACAACACGTCCAACCTTGAGGCGGACGGGCTACAGCAGCAGAACATCACTCTGGGTGCCACTCAGCTATGTCAGCTATGAACAGGAAACTGAGGCTACAATTCACACAGGCTCACCAAAATTGGACAGTAGAAGATTTGAAAAACGTTCTCAGGTCTGATTTGTCTTGATTTTTGCTGCGACATTTGAATGGTGGGGTCAGAATTTGGCATCAACACCAAGAAAGCATGGATCCATCCTGCCTTGTATCAATGATTCAGGCTGGTAGTGGTGTAATGATGTGGGGGTATTTTCTTGGCACATTTTGGGCCCATTAGAACCAATTTAGCATTTTGTCAATGCCACAGCCTACCTGAGCATTGTTGCTGATCCTGTCCATCCCTTACAGTGTACCCATCTTCTAGTGGCTACGTCCAGCAGGATAACGGCGCCGTGTCATAAAGTGTGAATCATCTCAGTCTGGATTCTTGAATATGACAATGAGTTCACTGTACTCAAATGGCCTCCACATTCACTAGATCTCAATCCAATAGAGCGCCTTTAGGATGTGGTGGAACGGGAGATTTGTATCATGCATGTGCAGTTGAAAAATCTGCAGCAACTATGTGATGCTATCATGTCAATACAGAGCAAAACCGTAAGAATTAAGGTGGTCCAAGCTGGTACCAGTACCTAATAAAGTGGCCTGTGAGTGTACATAACACTGTACTTTTTTAAAACAAGAATGGAACAGTCCCTTGTGTAATCAATTGTTACTTGTAACTTTGTGGATTTAATGTAAATGTGTTGTGTTAAAAAAAGGTTGTTTGTAGAACAAAACCCAGAAGTTACAATGGAAAATACTCTCAGTGCTCAGTCTTCTGACCCATCACCATGTTTCACTTGGACAGACTCTTAAAACTTGGCCCAGTGGAAACTAGACAAAAATAAATGATTGGCGACTAGTCTGTCTTGTGCTTTCAGCTGTGTATTTTGTTATAGGAAGAAAAAAAGTGCCTTTATTTCTTCCTTTATATCATATTGTGACAGTTCTTGTGATAGGTCTGTGTTTTGGGAAGCCTGTAAGAGACTTTGTGTGCTGAACTGCATTAGTTTTATGAATAGGTTTCTCATCACAAGTTAAACAGTTTTGCTTCAAGGTATTTGCTGTGCAGACTCCAACATGATGTATTGAATCTTGCTTGCACTTGTCTGTTTTCACACTGGCGCACCTGGGAGAAGAGCTCACATTATCCCTCTGTACAGATGGGTAATTGCTAAATTAATTCAGGTTAAGTATTTTGCTCAAGGTTAAAAACATGTTTCTCCCATGCTCTGTCTGATCTTCCAGTCATCAGATAGCAAGCAAGGGAGCAGTGGTTATGGTCTACATTTCAGTTTGCCTTCTAGGGAAGATTGTTTTGTCATAATGGAACTGTGCTGCATGTGATTCTAGTCTCTGTGCTCTGTTCAATTCAATTCAAGTCTACTTGTATAGCGCTTTTCACCATAATTATCATTCCAAAGCAGCTTCACAAAAGGTGTGTCATTTGATGTTGAAGTTGAGGAGTTGTGTTAAGGGTTGGCAGTATATAAACACGGTTAACCTGCAGTTATACAGTATATAGTGACTGTCCAAAAGAAATGATATGTACATGTAATAGTAATAAATGTTTAATGAAGTTCAATTTAATTAATCTTTTACAATGTAGATTGTGTCAAAGCAACTTCACACGGAAGATTATAGTGAATTGAAACAGTGTCAGAGATTAAGGGCCTACTCACACTATGCCATCCGTACCATGCCCAGGCCCGTTTCCCAGATCGGGCTCAAGCACAGTTCACTTGGCCGGCCCTGGCCCGGTTGGAAGAGGTGTGCCTAAGCCCGGTTCACTTAGGCAAAGCCCGAAACTGAAAGCGAGACGTGACTTTTAAGGGACTGTTTCATATGGATTTATTAATAATTTTTACTGTTCAGTGAACGCAAACTGCCGTAGTTTATTAAAGACGCAAACCCCTCACTGCACGACAGCTGCGCGCCTTCAGCAGACCTCCTCATTCCTGCAGCACGAGAGCCTTATGATTGTTTATGAGCGCCAAACGTGGCGGATCTGTTAGGCGAAATATCTGACTGTGTGTCCCCGCATCCCTAAGGACTGTTTGGCGAAATATTTGACGGCATATCAAACGACTGAAACGATATAACTAGAGAAATCTCCACTGTGCTGCTGAGTGAGAGAGTGCTTCTCACTGTACAGCGCAGCAGCGATGACGTAAGCGTGCCGAAGCCCGTTTGTGGTGTGAGCGCGGGCCGTCGGGGGAGACGGGAGGGGGGACAAGCGTGCTTTGGCCCGGTTCGAGGCAACTGTACCTAGTGTGAGTATGGCCTAAGTTCAGGGGAATGGGGGTAGGGGGGTTCCTAGAGGGGCTGATTAGTGTACTGAGAGTTTGTTGTCTTTGAAGATTTCATCTGCGTTTATGACCTAAAACGCTGTATTATGTCTGGCCAGTATTTTGTGCTGTCATCTCCTCAGTAAACATAAGCTGTAAAGAAAAGTGACAGTGTGTCATTGGCAGCTTGGTGCACTTATCTATGTTTAAATTGCCTTTTTTGCTATATAATGCTTTTGGTTGTAATGCAAAGTAAATAAATGACTACCTACAATGCTGCCACATACTCCGCCATTGTTATGTTACGTATTTTCAGTCACAAAAACATTGTTGTCATATAAACAAAGAAGTAAAAAAATCTACTGGAAGTTTCCTGTTTGGCCTGAAATGTTGGCATGTAAATGGCTCCTCAGATGATGCGCCCGTGGGATTACAATATACCAAATTATAGAATTACACACTTTCGTCTTGGTATTGAAAACAAAATAAAATTATTATTATTTTAATTTGGTTCTTATCACTAAATAGTTTCACCTGTTCTGTAAACAAGTCTCATCATATTTTCACATTTGGAATTTTTGTTTCTGTTAAAGCAAACTCTCTGCTATTTGCTCTAATAGTGTGGCTCATTTTAATAAACCTGTAATCTAAACCCTAGTGTGTAGTAAAATAGTGGATTTATGGAGACCAAAAACAAGGACAAGACTAAAAATAAGGCATGACTTCTCAAGATGTGACCATTAAAAACAACTCAAGCTAATGTTATTTTATTTTGTCATAATCACAGCATTGTTGTCCCTGACCCTACATACTAAGAGAACAAACTACAGAAGTAAACATAGCCTCAATGTCTCAAAGTCAGCCTAAAATACCCAACCCTCTGCACATCGCTTGATGTTAAAGTTTAATTGGGTGATGCATGAGGACAATTATCCAAAACAGAATCAGCTTCACATATTAATGGGTAAAAATAATCAGAAATAACTTGCCTGCAAATCCTTAAATCCAATGGAAAATATAGGACCTGAAACCATATCGCCATTGTGCTCATGTAACCTCAGCTACTTCAAAGATGATTGTTCCTTCAGTTATTATACTGTAAGATGATTCATTTAAAAAAGTATCTGTTTATATGGTGCAAGGCAATCCTATAAATGTAATGTTTTATAGTGCAATTGAGAAGTATTTAATGTGTTTAATACCTACACGAGCAGCAGTGAAAACACTTTTGACTTTCAGTGACTACTGAAACAAAACATTTCAATCACTGCTGAATAAAACCGATTTATGAAGCAAATTCAAGCCTTTGTTCTGAAAAACGTGCCTTGTTGAATAACAGCTGAATCACATTGGTTTCATCCCCAATACAAAAACCAGCTTTACAGAATTAAACAAGTATTAAATTAAAATGTTATCTGGTTTGATAGAACCTTCACGTTTTTTTCACTCACATGCGTTTCATTTTATTTCTTTTCACTCGCCTCTTAATGAGGAAATGATTTATTCCACGCATTGCTGCTTATGAAAATGATTGTATTGTTTTGTGAAAGAGAGAGTGTTGGTTTTCAAAAGGCCTTTTTTCCAGTAGCTGTGAATCGGTTTTGCTGATTTACATCAAGGCAGCTGCCATTCGTAGCTCCTTCCCTCGTCTTTTTTCGTTTTTCTCTTTCTCATCTGCCAGGTTAGTGCGCTCTAATTGGCCCCTATTCATTCATTCCCGTGCCCCCCAACTCGCTTCTGTTGTTCCTCTATGTGGTCCTGCTTTGCATGCTGACTCGGCTAATATTTGAGCCATTGAATAAATCTGCTTCATCCTGGATGAAAAATATTAGCATTTAGGAAAGAAACGGAGTGGATATAATTGAAATACATCGCTGCACTGAACGCTTACTCATTAATCATTTGACAAAGACTAAAATAGTCAAAGGACTTTTGTATTAAATGTTCTGGCTTCAGTATGAACTAATATGGAATTAGAGGAACATTTGTTTATTACTGATGAATCTTTTTGAAAATAAAGTAAAATAGTCAGACAATCAAATTAAAAATACACCATTATGTTCACAGTTTATTTAAGCAACATTTGTGTGTGTGTGTTCTGATAGATTGCTATTTTGATGAACTGAATTGCACTCTTTTCATACATTTTGAATATTTTGTAATGCATTTTGGTCAACAAGGAGTTGCATTAACATCACAAAAGTGAAGGTAAACAAAATTTGACATCACATATACACTACCTGACAAAAGTCTGTTTTAGGAAAAAAAAATCCAAGTTTTAGGAACAACAAGTATTAACTTTGAGTTGATTATTTGGTATCAGAAGTGGCTTATATGAAAGGCAAAGGCCTCTAATTGTGCTTATTTTACCAAAGTAAAGTATGATCATTCCTTGATTTTTATTTATTTAATTAGGACAGTAAGGTCTGACTTTGCTTGGCCAAAAAAATGTCTGACTTTGCTTAGTCTTGTCACTTAACAGAAATAATGTCCAGTATAGAATATAAAGTCATGTTGCAGTGGAAACAGAATTAATATTGTGTATGACTCCCATGAGTTTGGACGGCTGCATTCATTCATCTCTGCAATGGCTCAAATAACTTATCAATAAAGTCATCTGGAATGGGAAAGAAAGCGTTCTTGCAGGACTCCCGGAGTTCATCAAGATTCTTTGGATTCATAGTCAATGCCTCCTCCTTGATCTTACCACAGACATGCTCAATAATGTTCATGACTGGTGAATGGGATGGCCAATCCTGGAGCACCTTGACCTTCAGGAACTTTGATGTGGAGGCTGAAGAATGAGGAGTGCTTTCCTACTGAAGAATTTTCCCTCCTGTTGTTTGTATCCCCAAACCATGATTTTTCCCTCACCAAACTTGACTGATTTCTATAAGAATCTTGGGTCCATGCGGGCTCCAATTGGTCTTCTGTAGTATTTGTCATGGTTGGGATGCAGTTCAACCGATGATTCTTTCAAACAATCTACCTTGTGCCTATGATCAACTAGAAATCAAGTTATTTTTTGTTGCTCTTACAACTGGGATCGACGACAAGACTTTTATTAGGTAGTGTATAGTGAATTAAAATATATATGTAGAATTATTAGCCCTCCTGTTAGTTTTGTTTTCTATTTTTTCTCCCAAATTAAATTTAACAGCAAGGACTTTTTCCACAGTTTTTCCTATAATTTTTCTTCTTCTAAAGAAAGTCTTACCTGTAATATTTTGGCTAGAATGAAAGCAGTTTTTAAGTCTTTTTAAACCATTTTAAGGTCAAATTAAATTTTAAAATATAATTATTATTTTTTTATAGATGAGTTTATATAACTTTTTATTTATGTAAAGATTCTGGGGGAAAAACTATTTTGATGTTAATACAAAATCTGTTTTTAAAGCAAGTCAGCGTGTTTGAATTATTTCTGAAATCATTTGACACTGATGGAATCTTTGTAAAAAAGACCTTTGTGAAAATATATCATAATCACTGCCATCACTGCACGGAATCACTTCTGCAAGTTAGAACTGTAATGAAGTTTTCCTATTCCCATTGGCTATTAGAGATGCAAATAAAGCACATCGCTGTCAATTTTACAGCCTGCGGATAAATTATTGCCTAGCCATCATTGTTTGTGTATTGTGAGAGTGAAATTGAACACCTAAAGAATAAATTGAGAAACACACACACATACTATCCCAATCCTAGGAGTTGTTACCACATTATCAGATCGCAGTCTTACCCTGACATGCACATACACACATCAGCCTAGCTTGTTAACTCTTTCTGAACCCATCCCAAGCCTTCATTAAATCTTGAAAGTGTTCCTCTTGATTTTGTCACCACCCTTCCCCAGGTCGCTCTTTACTTGCCAAGCTCGTCATTTCTGACAAGGATAATCTTCCCTTCGGGGATTATGAAGCTTTCCTATAGTCATCACTTTTTTCCAGCTTAGCTCATATTAGCCAGCACCCTGTGGCTTAGCAGGTCCAGCTTTGTATCGGAGTTCAAAAGGAACATCGCAGATTTGCTTGACGGTTCGGCAGTAAGTCAGTTAAACCAGCAAACTGATCATCGCGAGCTCCAGCCCTATGGTTCAAAGCCCAGTTGGTAATGCCTACCCAACTGTTGCCAGCAGTGTTCCCATAATACCTTTCTCTAAGAAAATAAACGTCTGGCTGGGCTCTGTAATGGGCTCCATTACCACATGGTTCAAAATGACTGCAAGATGAGGGTTCCAAAAGCCTCTTATTTGCTCCCACTGGTGGAAGATGCTGTGTGCTCTTCACATGTGCTTGTTACATTTAGGGTCATGCAGCCAGTGTTGTCTTTTAGACAATGGGACTTGGGTGTTTCTGACAAACTTTGGTTGTGCAGCTCGACATATTGTACTGCAGAACCATTGATCACCTTGTTTCCAATCAAGGCCCAGAGATTTAGCTGAATGCTGATTGGTTACAGAAATACGTCACAAGCTTATAGAACTAGCCAGAATGCAAACATAAGAACCGCCATGTTTTAAATACACAGCTGAGACATTACATCGTAATACTATATGCATATAATAATGAGCCATGGATGACCCGAGCTCAAACAAATCTTGTCATTGTCTTGATGTACTGCCACAAAGCCAAGAAAAACAAAATTTGCCATGACCTGTTGTTGTTTTTACGAGGCCGTTTAAAAGTGCGAGCGGTTTTCGCTTTCTTCAGAAAGCTTGTGATCACGTCAATATTTGATATAACGAACTTCTTGAGCTGATGATAATAACGTGTGTAATTATTGAAGTGTCTTCGACATCTGATTCTTTCAGAAAAGGAAAGGACAAATGCTAGAGTGAAGGTCGAAAAACAAAGGAGAAGCCCGACAAAACACAGAAGCAAATTGTTTTGGCAACCTGAATAACCATAAACAAACTGCCATGTTTATCATCCCCTTTTGGAGTATTATGAACTCGGAATGACATAATTCCTCTCTAACAGAGGTTACATGTGCTGGTGAAGATTACAGACACAGATGAGAGGTTTGTTCTGAATGTGGGCTATGTTGCGTGTTGTTTTTGAACCTAAATAAGGACTAAATGTTTGCTGTGTGTAGTTTTTCTGTAATTGGTAACATATCGGAGACTGTAAGGGGCTGTATTTGTTCATATATGTTGCATTTATTTATTTATTTTATATAATTACAGACGTTACAGAAGGCTATTTTACACTGTCATTGATCTTGGCAGTTTTAATCAAATCCTGTTCATAGAAAAATTAGTAATGAACATTTGCACACAAGTATTTATGTGTATAAAGCATCTGTTTTGTGAGAAGTGCTTCTCATATAATTTGTGAACGACCTGAATGGCTTTACTTTAGACATGTATTTGAGCGAGAATGAATAAATCTCCCTTTTTTCCACAGGGTTCTCAGTTTTGATACGTTTTTTTTTTTTCAAAATGTATGTCTGTCTTGGTGTTTCATTGAGCATTTTTCATGTGATATTCCAAAATGCTCATATATATATAGGTGGATTGAAGTAAAGCAAATGTGAACTGTTTTTAAGAAAAGTCCATTTCGATGGTGAACAAATTCAAACTAGGCATGTACAAGATTAGATTTTTGGTAGTATCTGATAAGTTTTTTTTAATAAGTTACAGTTTATTGGTCAATCGCTGATCTCGATTTGTTTGTGTTTTTGGGAAAGTGTTATTTTACAATTGTCAAACTGCTACCAGATATGCAGATATACTTTTACTTAAGATGCCATTTTTTCCACACAGAGTTAGGTCAATCTGCATTCTCCGAACATATGGAATGAGCTTCAATATATACAAAATATGAAATCTGTACCATCTATTGCTTTATTTAAAAATATTTTGAAGACTGTAAATTTAGAACAGTACACATTTAAAAAATGATTATGGATTATGATACTTTTTTGTGTCTTGTGTTGTGACATTTTTATTTATTTATTTATTTTTTGTTGTAACTTTGTCCTATGCTGCCTGTCTTGACTAGGACCTAAAATAAAATAATTAAATAATAATTAAATAATAACTAAATGTAATATTTTTAGTATATATAGCCTTTCATATTTTCCCTAAGCTTTCTACCAAATCTAAGTCGAGTACTGCGTTTATCATCAAAAATCTAAAACTTTCAGCCTACTGGTTGGAGAAAAGCCGTGCATGAGCATTCTCCGCACGCTTCACTGTTTGGGTCTTTTATAGTGAGTATGCAAAGGACCTGAACTTTTATTTGCTTGTCTGTCTCTCCATTTCTTCACTGCCCCGGGGCCGGTTTGCTGTATTATGAACAGCAGCGTTATCTCTGTAGTGTTGGGAAGGAGCTGATTGCCACCCTTATTGGTGGCATAGAGCACGTTTGCGGAGTGTAATAGGCGTCATGGTAACCTGATCAGCACAATAATTGTCTTGGCAACCTGAGGAAATTAAGGGGACAGCATTAAAAAGCTTTCATTGGCCCAAACACTTCCATCTTTGACTTAAGGTGCTGCCATTTGATCAAATAGGCTTATTATTAATGTTTTCTGGGAAAAAGGTTTGGCAACAAAACCATTCAATTCACTAGATGTCTTTTTTTTCCCCCTCTGACGTGCACAATAGCAACATCATGCAGCTCAGCCATAATGGTATTTTCTGTTGTAGTAATTGCCTTGCCGGCATGTTCACCTGCACCAGTTTTATTTTGTTGTTTTCATTTAAAAATATGACTTTTCATTAAATGTTTTTACATTTTTCATGTTAAATGTAAAGTTTTCTTTTCTGAAAACATACTATAGATGTTCTGTAGTAGCTGAAATGTAGGATTACAATTTTAACCAGATTTAATGACACTTAAGATTTTTTTTTTATTATTGTTTCAGTGAAACAAGCCAGTTAACATTACCTTGTAGTATGATGTTTATGCTTTCAATGTGCCAGTTTTTTAGTAACTTGAGATTAAAGAATTGCCACGTAAATGTTTTTTAAAATGTTACTTTCTAATCATAAAATGTGTCCATATAGCACAGTTTCTTCAGCAGAATTAAAGGTGCTGTATGTAAGATTTTGACTCTTCTAAAGCATATCATAATATGTTTGCAGATGTTTAAGAAACATGCTGAGTAAACATTCTTAGTTGTCTGAAAAACAAATGTAAGGTCAGATATTCTGCTTTGAAAATGTTCCTTCTGTTCCGGAACGATGTCTGGTTTTGGTTCTTTTAAGCCACCCAATGCCAGCTTACTCAGTTATATTTCAGCACCCGGGTTGTCTTGTTGGAAAACCATGTTTTTCATTCAGTCAGGAAGACTCTCAAAGCATGCGTCTATGACCAAAATGCAACCACTGCTGGACAGTAGCAGACTCTGAAATGAGATGCAGATTCAGAGTTCCACATGAGGCTATTAATTAGCAAATAGCATAAATATTATGAACTTAAACATTAGTTGAGCGGGTTACATTGTAACCTTGTGTCCTAACAACGCACTATGTGACTAGTTTTGCAGTGATAAGCAATTTGACTGTTTGCACTAGACAAAACAAGATAGAAATTTAAATATAGCTATTCAGAAAAACAGAATATACTCTCACTCACAAAATAGTAAGGTTTATAACGTAATTAATACATATTAAACCTTTTTAACATTATTAAATATGGCAATCTAAAATGGCATTTAAACTTGTAAAATTTTATGTGTCTATTTTCAAAGAAGAAGAGTACTTCGTTTATTAAAACTACCAAAGCTTACACTAGAGGTACCCAAACTAAGGTCTGCCTAAAGTTGGAAACCTTTGATTTGGCCCACCATCCCACCTGAGAGGGAGAATGATGGGGATGGTTTAGAGATTGTCAATTTGAATTGAATGTAACCCTTTGTTTGTTTGTTTTATTGTTAAATGCGAACTGAAATGAAATGTTTCAATTAAATAGTGTGCATGAATCAGATTTAGTTTAAATACTGTCAACAGACAATGCAAAGACTTTGGTGAGCAAATCAAGTCAATTGCAGATTCTGCTTGACCTGTGTATTCAGCATAGAACTCCACTGTGTTATAAATGTGATTGTTCATGTTTTTTTATTGCTATAAGTTATTAAAAGTTATACTGCATTAAATAATACAATTTAAAGTAATATTTTATATTTATTTTGAAATATTATAAAATAAATTACGCCTGGCAACTTTAATGTAAAATAGTTTGGTTTATTTACCTTTGGCCCATGGCTCTCAGTGATATTTGGTTTTTGGCCCTTCATACTAAAAAAATTGGGCACCCCTGGCTTGAACAATCTTAAACCTCTTTGTGAGTTTGGAATTTCGTTTGTTTAATGTTTGATGCTTTTGTTGCCCCTCACAGGATGTTATGGTGTCGATGGTGAGAGTGATTCTATCATGAGCTCGGCCTCAGAGAACTCAACAGAACCGTGGTTCTGTGACGCCTGCAAGAACGGTGTTTCTCCCAGCTGCGAACTCTGTCCCAGTCAGGACGGCATCTTTAAAGAAACTGATGCAGGGAGGTGTGTTTCAACCAATGCTTCCTCTGACATTACATTCGAATCATCAGTCATCATTATTAGACCCATTAAAGACACAACCATCCACATCAAACCTTTCATATTCCAGCGACTCCTTTAATTGTTGTGTATTCAATGAAAGTTTTGTTGAGCTAACATTCTAAAAATGCTAAATATTTGAAGAGGGCCAGGTATATGCAGGATGAGTGAAGGAGAGAAAGACGTAGTGGATTTGGCTCGAAGGGAGGGATAGAGAGAGACGGAGAGGAAGAGAGAAGTGTCTGAAGCGTGAAGACTCAAGCCACGTTATCACTGATAGTGCTCCTCAGCCCGCCTGCACCCAAATTTGCTACTTCACTAGAGCATGAAAAACACAGCAAATTAAAGTGTGGAGCGTGCGCTCACCGAGAGATGGATATCTTTATATTGGACTTCTCCTTCCTAAAGTCTGCATTTGAAATTTTGTCACAGCGAATGGTCAAGTTAGAGCACATTTGAACCTTTAACTGTGTATTTCCTTCAGTGAAGAAAGGCTTTAAGGATGTTGTCAGTATTCAAGAGAGAGAATAGTAGTCCATTACCTTGATGCTGCGCTGTTCAGTGTGTTTGATTATGGTTAAGCTCTTCTGGATTACAGACATCCATGAGCAGGGTTGAAGACCTCTGCTCTGTTTTTTTTTTTATATAAATATATTAAATTAGTAAAATATAACGATAAAATGAAAACTAATAATTTACTATCGATAACTTTTTCCTCTCAAACTGTATTAATAAAAAATATCAGCATTAATATGATAGCATTAAGGTGGCACAGCGAGTAGCACGTGCACCTCATAGCAAGAAGGTCGCTGGTTCAAGCCACAGCTGGGTCAGTTGGCATTTCTGAGTGGAGTTTGCATGTACTCCCTTTGTTCGCGTGGGTTTCCTCAGGGTGCTCCCGTTTCCCCCACAAGTCCAAAGACATGGGCTAAATTGTCCGCAGTGTATGTTTGTGAATGGAAATGTGTGGATGTCTCCCAGTGATGGGTTGTGGCTAGAAGAGCATCCGCTGCATAAAACTTGCTGGATAAGTTAGTGGTTCATTCTGCTGTGGTGACCCCAGATTAATAAAGGGAATAAGCCGAAAAGAAAATGAATGAATATGTATGCATCAGTGAGATGTACCAGTATTTTAGACTCATGTTTTACATCGCCATGATGCTATAAGTGGCTCTTACTCTCGTTTTCTCGTTAAACTACTGTTAACATTTACAGTATAGTTATCTGTATTTACAATAAAACTCATTCATCTTCATATCTTCTTGCCTTTCTTTCTTCAGGCTGGTTCTCACAGCACCAACCCACCTCTCCACCCCGTACCCAACATTAGCATTGGTTGGGGAGGTTCTTTTGTCTCCTGAGGCATGAATCTACTAAATGTGCTTAGCTTAGTACTGCTCCCCTTCCATATTCCCCTTGTGGAAAAAAAACTGGTGTACAGAATTTAGAAGATTGTATTCTTTCTTCAGAAAGAGTGAAAATAAGGATTTCTACATGGTTTTGTAGTAAATAATCTAGTCAACAAGATCCTATTCAGAAGTGTTTTTTGGCTTTGTTTCTGTGACTTTTATTTCTCTAAATCATACTAACATGCATAATCTTGATTTTTATGTAAACATATGCATCCATCTTTGTTGTATATAATTGTAGCCTAGTTTGTGCTGAATTAACTAAAAATACATAATTTAGGGGATTAATAAACAGGTTAATAGTGTACTTCTGAATTATAGCAACACTGTTAGTTTTTCAGCTGATGAATAAGGAATTGTCTCTATACTATGATAATTGAGTAAGAGAGATAATACTGAACTTTATTCTGTGTTCTTTTGAAGGTGGGTGCATGTGGTGTGTGCCCTGTATGTTCCAGGGGTCGCATTTGGAGATATTGACAAACTGAGGCCGGTAACACTTACAGAGATGAACTACTCAAAGTATGGAGCAAAGGCAAGTAGCACAGTTGTTTATATGACCCACTCGATAATAAAAAAAGCATTGCATTATAAAGCAGTTGATAACACTGCTTTATTGAACTTTTATATTAACAACATTTTGCAATATGGCAAACACCATTTGAAGCTGCAAATGTTGTGGAATAGATGTTCTATTTTGAAATCTGCATCAAATTAAATGCAAGTATATGTGAAAGCATAACATAGTGTCTACTTTACACTTTTTTATAATTTAACATGTGGGAATAAAGGGTCACGCTTTATTTTTATGGTCTGTTTGTTGAATTTAGGTTACATTGCATTTATATGCCAAATAATTCTCATTAGATTATAAGTAGACAGTTAGGTTGGGGTTAGAGTCAGGGTTAAGGTTCCTTAAGTTGACATGTACTTGCAAATTTTCTTAGAGTCGGTTAAATGTCTGTTGAAGGAGCAGTATCAGCAGATATTAAGCAGACAGTCTACTAATACTCAAATGGACCATCAAAATCAAGTGTTACAGAATAAAGACGTTAAAAAACTTACCAATCATTTACCATAACAGATATATTTTTGTAAGAATTTTGACATACACTTATTAAAATGTATGTAACAGAATAAGTCGTTATATAAAATGATTATATATAAATGATTACATGTTTATAGTGATTATATAAATCTGATTATTATAGTTGGGCATAGATTAATTTTGGAATTAATCTTGATTAAAATGGCTCATTTGAATTCTGCCGAAGGCATTCAGAATATGTGTGCTACCCAAATAATAAGTCTTTGAGAACGGGTTTCTCAAGCTAGGTGTCGCATTAGACCAGGGGCTCATCTCCTGTTTCCAAATGCATCTGAATCTGCTTGAGAAACTGTTAGAAACATCACTGATAATTGGTGATGAAAATAAATGATGTTTAATAAGATGTACTTGTGTTTACTAACTGTTTATTCAGTTAAACATGAATTTTGAACTGTTTTGTTGGCCTACATAAGCTCAAAACAACGATTTTTTTTGATCACCTTAATCTGACTAAAGTCATAACTGAACTAAACAGAAATGTAATTAATACGTGGAGTATGCAGATATTAGTGGCATTATTGAAGTAAACACCGCAATCAAACTATTACCGTCTTGTAGGACTTTTCTCCATATTTTCTGACAAGATCCACACACACTGCTGTCGGTAAAGGACCACACACACACACACACACAGACACATAAATGCAGAAGTTTTTTTTTTCCATTTGGCTTGCATTTTTAAATTTCATAACACTCTCAAAAATCTTCACTCCTTATTTGCGTCTAAAACCCCAGTTTGTCACAGCGGCATAAAGGAAATGTACATGAGTTAAAGTGAAACTGTCGAACTGCAGTTAAAGTCAGGCATCCTGCTGATTTAAATTCAAAATGGCACTTTTTTTGTCAGACGGCTCACCGGTCAGGTATACATCCGCACTAAAATATCAAAGTGAAAGTCATCATAGCTTGCTTGGAATAGACTCAGCTCCAAAACCAACTTTAAAAATAGATTAACAGCGACATTTTTTTAGCGCGTGATGAGTCTCACATTAACGCAGCACGTTAACGCTGATAACGGCCCACCACTAATATATATATATATATATATATATATATATATATATATATATATACACAGTTGAAGTCAGAATTTTTAGCCCCCCTTTGAATTTTTTTTATTGTTTTAAAATATTTCCCAATTGATGTTTAACAGAGCAAAGAGTTTTTCACTGTATGATAATATTTTTTTTCTTATTTGTTTTATTTCAGCTAGATTAAAAGCAGGTTTTAATAAATAATAATAAAAAAAACATTTTGAGGTTAAAATTATTAGCCCCTTTTAGCTGTTTTTTTTTGATAGTCCAAAGAACAAACCATCATTATACAATTACTTGTCTACGTACCCTAACCTGCCTGGTTGACCTAATTAACCTAGTTAAGCCTTTAAATGTCACATTAAGCTGTATAGAAAGTGTCTTGAAAAATATCTAGTCAAACATTATTTACTGTCATCATGGCAAAGATAAAATAAATCAGTTATTAGACATGAATCATTAAAACTATTATGTGTTGAAATGTGTTGAAAATACTCTCCATTCTCTCCATTAAACAGAAATCGGGGAAAAAAAATAAACGGGGCTAATAATTCAGGGGGGCTAATATTTCTGACTGTATATCAGGCAGTGAAGATCTCTGATTTTTAAAGAAATCAGACCTTAAACATGACAATTTTAAAATAGAAAGACAGTTCACCAGAAGAGCTGAGGCTGGCTGGCTGAAAATAAAGGTCTGTGTGCAAATAGCCCATTGAATGAACAGACAGTTCAAAAGAACAACATTTATCTAAACTTACTCTCTATCATTTTAATTGTTAAATAAATGTAATACTTTCTGAAAATGTTTCAACTGCAGATTGTATAAATGTGTGAATGAATTTACATTAAACAGAAGTGATCTGTTTTATTAATGTCATATCAGCACATATTTCAAAAAAATATTCAATGATTTAGTAAAATCATGAATTAGTAAAATCACTGAAGTATTCTAGATGTTCTTCAACCAAAAAAAGTGCTTGAAAAGTGCAGTAAATCGACTAATACTGATTCACCAAAAGACATTTTGCTCTTGACACTTAATTTCGAAAACAAAAGAAATTCGCTTTCAGATAAAAAGATGTGAAATGCTGACTTTTTTCAGCGAGCAAAGGCCGTCTTTCACTTCCCTCCCAAGATTTTCTGTCGACTGTAGACATTTTGACATTTACTCTATCTGACATTATTTTATGTGTCAGTAAGTCAGAAGAGGTTCCTTTTACTGGGAAGCAAATTACTTTAGAAGCACTTGAAAGGCTTTCTTTAATGGTTTGTGCTGTACATGTGAAAAGAAATTACTCCTAGAGAAAGGCTATTATTATTTTAATTTTCAACTCCAGTAATTGGAGAAAGTCAAATGGGCTTTTAGAGACTCGTTGTCCACCTTATCTTAAATATAGAACTATACAGCAAATGAACGGGGGATTGTTATAATGGTGTTTCAAGATTTCTCTTCCACATCCAAGCTCCATTGCACAATCAGCTTTCGGTTTACCTTTCATGACTTTGCAAAAATAGAAATAATCCCAAGTCATTAGCATGACAGGAGCAAACACCTGAAGTCAGCAAATGCTGGAAAGTTAGGCCTGTCAGATTTTTTGGAAGCACTTCATGGTTTGCTTGTCTCACACTAGACGGTTTGTGTTAATGGTTTGCAGGAGTGCAGTTTGTGCGAGGACACGCGTTTCGCTCGAACAGGCGTTTGTATCAGCTGTGATGCCGGGATGTGTCGCTCTTTCTTCCATGTCACCTGTGCCCAGAGAGAAGGCCTGCTGTCTGAAGCTGCGGCAGAAGAGGTTGGTGTCATATATGCTCATCATGTGTGATATGTTTTAAAATGCAGAGATTGTTCTTTAAAGTCTGAATGAACCTGAAGCTGTGACTGTTTTTTTGTATTGTGAAGCAGTCTGAGAGAAATGGCATGGTAAATGAGAATCGGTGGGCGTGGCTTGTTTTTTTTTTTTTTTGCTGTGAGCTGATTGGAAGTAGTAAAGTAGGCATTTCATTTATAAAGATTGGGAAAATGGTTTCGGGAGAGTTATTAAAGCTTAATGCAGCGCTCACACCAGATGCGGATGAAGTTTCAAGCGCTACTGATGTACATGTTAAGTCAATGCCAAGACGAGAACAGACATCCTGTGGAGTGATTCGCATGAATGAGGCGGCGCGATTGAAGCAGCGTGAGTTGATGCTCTTAAGGCATGTTTTGTGCGAATCACTCTAGTTGGAATGTATGAACTTTAACGGACATTTGCATAATGTTAACCAATCAGGAGCTTGCTCTTGTTGGAGCGTGAATATGACGTAGTGCCTGTTGTTGATGTCCCGTGGGGAAATTTTCTTGTCAACACCCCTCAACAGCTCATCAAACTAGGCTTGGCTCAGACTGAAGCACAGATGAAAGCTTCCGTGTATACTTTCTGGAGGAGTTGATAAACTCACAGAGCTGGATGCATCTCTGAAAGAATCTAGTGTGCTCAGACCTGGCGCCGAACGAATCTGTGCTGTTTTTTAGCTTTCCTAAAGCACATATGCACATAGCTGCTCTCTCAATAAAATCTATGTTAGCCATTTAGCAATGAAGCTGGAGTCACCAGGCAGACAGAAGCCCTGTCCATGATGCAAATCCGCGACTATTGTGAAGTGAATTTAATGCACCAATTAAGTGAATTTGAGACGCAAATGTCACGATTTATTTGCACATGCTTTGTCTGGTGTGAACACAGCATCACAGACACCTCCTGCTCACTTTTTTTTTTGTTGTCAAAACTGACAGTCGGAGGGGCGTGGTTAAGTATGTTAGCCACGAGCAATACCTCAGACAGACGTAATTGAGAATTTATAAAACAAACAGGAAGTGCAATTTCAGATTTCAATTAAAGATTACAAGGGCAAACGTTTTTCCTTTATGACATGCACAGATTAATTGTTCCCCACAAAACTAGCAATGTGAACTAACAAAATCAATATGGCTAGTTTTAAGTTCACTTTTACTTTAAATTCCCCACAATCTCTAATTAATCCACACCAAGGAATCAAACTAATTTCCCTTATTTCTACTCACTTTTCAGTCATTCTTTTATTTCTACTTTTTATTTACAAATAAACAATATCCTCAAATCAAAGGTTTGATTTCTCTCATTTGTTGAAGTTGGACTGTTGCGGAACACAAATTTGCGTTCCCAGTTGTTAAATTGGAAAAAGAGCTATAAAATAAAATATGTGTTAGATAAAGACAAAAATTTGGAGGCAATTGCTTTTACATTTTGTTCCTTTTTATGGATTTTTTTGTTTTAATTTTTATTCACAAAATTTGTCACACAAATTGATTTTATTGCGTCCAAAATGCAGAATATTTATTTATTTATTTATTTAGTACTTTTTAAATTTTTTTTTTCTGAAGCTCCAGTCCCTATTTACTGTAAATGTTAAAACACACACACATTTTTTCTATTCCACAGAAATGTTTACATGGACACCAATAATCCAAATTTAATGCGATTAAGACAATACTACGATTAAGAGTCTGCCATGTAAACAGCCATTCATAATCAAACTAAACAGAAATCAAATTAAGACGTGTGGAGTATGCCAATTTTAGTCACATTTTTGAAGTGCAGTACAGACATGTAAATACCGCAATCAAACTATTACCATCGTGTAGGATTGTCACCGCAATTTGTGACAGGGTATTTTATACACACACAGCTGACAATAATTTCTGCACCTATCGAGTCAGCGATAGACTTCAGACACCTGCATCTCGAGAGTTTTTTTGCCCATACGGCATGCGGTATCAAATTCTATTAAAATAACACTCTTCCAGCAGTTCATACTCACATCAATATCTCGTTTGTCACGGGGCACATGCATGAAAAGTTCCTGAATGAAAGTGAAAGTGCTGAACTGCAGTTAAAGTCGACAAATTAACCTAAAAACTAATCCTGAAATTACATGAAACTCTGGAGGAAATGTGGATAGCGCAGTGATGCAATTATTCGAATTATGTGCTATAACATGTGAAACATGATCATACAGAATTTTCATTTAGGTGGACTTACCCTTTAAGAAGTTTCTAATTCTCTTTGGACACGTTTGTCACTTCTGCATTTGAACTCCAAATGTAGAGGTTTATCAAACAGATATGCATGCGGCTAAAGAGAGGGCTCAACGCATGAGGTCAGCCAATCGAGCAAATTTCTAGCCTAGACTGTGGTCACAGACCATCAGCGTCGTGGCTCAAATATGCAGTCCATATTGCAGAAGCGTATGATGGTCGCGTTCAGCGCAGATAAACACTAGCCAAAAGTGCCTACTCACTGCAATCCACTTAATCCAGTCAGCTGTGCAAAGGGCCTCATATCAACAGGTGAGTGGGCTGATAGCATCCACCGAGACACCTTAAGCCTAAACGAATCCGTGGATGACCGAAAATGGCTGTGCTTCAATCTGCCCTCGAGGGAGGGGGTGAAATGCCACGCGTGTGCCGAGGAGATGTGAACTCAGAGGAGAAACTTACTGCTAACACTTCAACTGCAGAGATTTGCAGGGTTCCCATGGGTCAGGGAATTTCTGGAATGTCATGGAATTTTAAAATGTATATTCCAGAAGTCAGAGAATATATATATATATATATATATATATATATATATATATATATATATATATATATATATATATATATATATATAGTTTTTTTTTTAATTTGGGAGTTTTGTTTGTTTAAAAAAAATCTTTCTATTTATAAAAAAATATTTTTCAATAACATGTTTTTTTGTTCTACATTTGAAATGTTTTGCCTGTGCAGATAGTAGTGGTGGAAGAAAAAAATTAATTCTTCCATGTAACGATTCTGAATCAATTCTTAAAAGTTCAGCATTAATTCTGTATTCAAATTAGCCTGTGCAAGAACGAGCTCTAAGCTGAAAAAAAAGTGCTGAAAGGTGCACATACGCATGCTGCAGAATTCACTTAATTTGGACAGATGGACAATTACAGGCAGTGTTGGGGAAAGGTACTTTTGAAAATAATGCAGTACAGTATTGAGTTACTCCACAAAAAATTAAGCAGTTGCGTTACTTAGTTACTTTTTATGGTTAGTAATAAGTTAATTATGCGTTACTTTTTCAAACCTTTGCTGAGACTTGATCTCTTTTAGAACTTACAGGTTTTTTTTTAAATAGAGGAGCTCTGCAATTAATAACATACTTTATAACATACACCTTCATTTGACTTTAAAAATTATAATTGAGGATAATGTTATCTTCTGAGTACTTCCTGACCACAGAGCTATACATGCTGTATATCCAGATTAATGAAGGTTTAAAGTATTGTGTTTGCTACTTTTCTACATTTTAGTGTTTTTTTTTATTAGTTACGTAAATTTACTGTTCGTTAAGACAATCCCCTTTACCTTTTCTTCGATTGAGTGCATGATTCAACATGACTACATATATTTTAATTCAGCAATTCATTTTTTTCTACTAATTAATTAAAATAAAAAGTAACTTGCATTACATTTTTAACTCAAATATTAAAGAGCCCCTATGATGGGGTTTTGACCTTCCATGCAGTGTGTAACACAGCTCTAAGTGAAGTGAAATATCTAGTCGACTTAGAGTGGTTTAAATGAATCGTCAGGGTACCGAGTCTTTATCCATGTCAGCATGACGTCGATACTAAACTCAAGCACCACCGATTTGTTGTGCAAGCAGACCCGGGAAAATTGAAACCCCTTGCCCACAAACACTGTAGCAAAAGAAAAGAAAACAACAAACCCTGTAGCAGATCCCAGTTGAATTATGTCGCCACGGATTTAAGCGCATTTGTGAGCTCGCGATCCTCTGCCGTTTGCCATTGCAATGGCAACCGTCAGCTGTTCCTACACATGTGCAGTGGTCAAGTTTCAAAATTGTTCAGGTTTTGCCACTGTGTGGATTAAAACTGAATGGTTAAAAAAATAACAATATGCTGGTGTTTAACTGGATTGCTTTAATGCACTCCTGCATTGGGCTCACGCATACACTCTGCACTCTTAACTACAAAATTGTTGATGAGCTGTGCTGGATGTTTCACTTTGTCTGCTAAATGCAGTCGACCAGTCGCAACAGACTGGGTCATCGCGCTAAGAAGGGGTTTGGGAACAAATGAATCGCTGAATAAATCATAGGAGTCGTTGGGATGATTAGGTAAAAATAAATGCATATTATAAGACAATCAAAGTGTTTTTGACCTTGCATGCATATCAGCCTGTTGTTGAAGACCCCCAAAACCAAAATGTGACCTTTTTTAATGCATAATATTGTCTCTTTAATACTTCATTTTTTTTTAAACAGATTGTTTTGGATTAGTGTAATGCAAATGACACTGCAGAAGGCATTGATACACTAAAGAGCAACTCCACCAATGTCTGAATCTGATGCTATTTAATATAAAGCAATGCAAATGGTAAAGCGGGAATTTGAACAGTGACTTGGCTGTCCAAAATTTGTTGAAAATCTGCACAATTTAAAAAAATGCCAAGTTCCTTAAATTTTTTAATTTATGTATTATTTATTTTTGTTTTGCGTTAAATTTAGCGATTAAGGGATCACACATTTCTGGAGGAACTTCTTAGCACAACAGCTGCCTGTTTTATGCATTGGACATTACATTTTTAATTCATTGACTGTCAGGGAATTTTACATTTAGCTTAGATTGGGTCTAGATTTAAAACTGCTGAAATAAGCTGACATTGTTCTAAGGTTTTCCTCCCATTCTTTTGAAGGCGGTTTCTGAGAAAGGCATACCTGCAGACTCTGTCCATTCCTGGAACAATCCCAGCAGCTTTACATCAGTCATTGTCTCGCCCCTCGGCTTCAGCTCCCACGTTCTCTGCTAAATGTACTTGTCCTTTAAAAAGGGAGGGGAGATTTTACAGGCCCTTTGTGACCAGCTATTTATCACAGCTATCTGAGAACGCACAGACACCGGTGGTCTATAAAATCTGGAGTGCTGGGCATCATTATCACAACAGCCAGAAAGCGTGAGACTGTATTTCTGAAGATACTCCCATTTCTGCCGTAATCAAATCGTACATTGGAAATCATCAGGTGTGTGAGCACTTCAAACTCACCGCAGTTGTGCTGCGTTAACGATAATGTGGTGTTTGAGATGATGGTAATAAATATCTTGAAATAGCTTAAATCAAATCATTCAGAGATTGTAAACTTAGACTTAAACCCTTTCATCTCCTTCCTCTGAGTTGAGAGAATTATAAAAAAAGATTAAAACTTCTACACCACAAGCAAGTTTGTTTGCATGCTGTTAGATATGACTTGAAAAATAAGCTGAATATTAATGATAATATTCAGACTTTCGTAAAGCAGACGTTTGTTTTATCAGCAGAAAATAAAGTATTCACTCAAACAGTTGTTTAGTTATTCTTTTTTCTATCCAAGCACCAAATGAAGAATCTGAATTAAGCACATTTGTTCAGTGTTTGGTTAAAGCACTAGGAATTATTTGTTCATTAAAAGGTGCAGTTGGTGATTGTCTTCAGAAACATGTTTTTTTTTTTGCGAGTGGGAGCGGTAAAAACATGCTGAATCAAAACTTTTTAAAAACCTGAATCAATATTGGAGTTAGTTTTGCACACTGGAGGAATGAGGACACCATGGCTGAAGTATTTCTTTTAGACAGGTAATGTTCTGTTTTAAAACTATTTTAGCTTCACCTTGTTACGAATGGGTTATATGCACAGAAGTGTTGTTCAGCCACTAAAATCTTCAGATTTTAGATTGATGTGACTATTTTAATTTCCATAAGGGTCCTTTTACAGCATTGATAATGTAGATTTATATTTAGTTTCACAACAAAACATCAGTAAATAGCACTATTCCACATAGCCTGCTTTACTGAAGTGAAGTTGGTTTTATATTCACATTGGTTCACTTTTGAGCAATGACAACCTGTGACGCTCTCTTTATATTTGTTTACTATGCTACTCCGAATATTCGGTCAGAAATAGCATGTAAGTATGGCTTAGTAAAGAGTGTAATTACTGCACGCCACCAGGCAAACACTAGTCGATTCAGTTCAACACATGAGAGAGGGTTCTGTTGTCATCTTTAAGAAGTGCGCTCTCGTGTTTCAGGAGGCGTGGCTTTGGACGGCAGGGGAGGGACTTTGTTTCAGAGATTTATGCTAACAGGTTAGCCTTGTGGCAGATCACCTACTGCACCTTTAATAAGGAATGCAATTATGTTGTATTTTTTTATGGTTGTCAAGGTTGCATTTATTTGATAACCTTTTTATTAGAAATAGCAATTGTAAAATTATTGTAATATGCTGATTTGTTGTTCAAGAAATCTTTACAAAGATTATTGATGTTTAGTACTAGGGCTGGACGATTAATTGAAAAATATAATTGAAATTGACATTGAGAACCTATAATCGATCTAATTTTTCCAGGTCAACTTTAATTACTTTCCCTACCGCTTGTGGAGTCACATGACCCCACTCTGTTTAGGCTGATTTATACTCATTCGATTTATACTCGTTGAATGCACGAGTTTGGTCAGGCACAGCCTTCACACGGTCACATACATCTCAACAAATGTAATTAAACGTTGCACATTTGCATTAAATTGACAATGATTGGAAGCTGCTCCAGATATGCCTTGAGACGGCTTATTTTTGATCGCAATAAAATTATTAACATTGAATATTTTATTTTCTACTTTTGAAAATATTAATAATAATGAATTTTGTTTCCAGAAGTGCAGGTTATTTTGTTTTCACTTTTTTATAGTTTTAGCTAATGTGTGTTTTAACTTCAGTTGTTCAACATTGATGTTCAATAAATAATCACAGATAGTAGATAGTGTGCGTTTCCTTCAATTATTTTAAAACCAAGTACTGCACACTTATTTCAGTAATCTCTCACTTTTAATATCGTAGCATATTTACTGCACAAAACTTGTCAGGGAACTATGAGAGCAATGAAATAAAATAAATAAAATAATCAGTCATTAATCCTAATCGAGTTAAAATTTTTAATTAATCGAGATTTTGATTTTAGGCTATCACCCAGCCCTACTTAGGCCCAATTCCAGTTCTATTTTGGTACCCCTACCCCTTCCCCTTGGCCCTTAAAACCGAGTGTTAAGGGAAAGGGCTTCAAATTTGAACCCTAAGAATTGGGACAGCACTACAGCACCTGCACAGTCATCATATATCATGGCAATCTCTTGCTTCATATGGGATCAGGCGATCGCAACTGCTGTAGGTATTCCTGTAGTATTTATCTTCAGGAAATCACCAAAGGCATATGTTATGTTATCATTACGATCTTATGTGGCAATAAGATCAGAAATATACTGTGCATTTACACTGTGGCCATATTCATCTATGTAAACATAGCAAAAAACATTAACATTACAGCAGACACTGTAAAAACAGTCATTCCCAGCCACTAGACTTTTCTGACAGGGTATTCGGGTATCATCGAGTGCCAGAATGTTGTAGAGTTGCTGTACAGGAGTTATTATTATAGATTTTAAATCACAAATTTATCTTTTTTTTAAAATTTTATCTTTTTTTTTTAAAGCATGATAGTAAAACATGAACGCGGTTATGAATATATTAAAACATGTGCTTGTTTGTTGTAAAGATTCGTAATAATGACAAAAAATACTATTTTGTGGATCTCCTTAATTCCGGGTGCAGGTGTGGCTGGTGTATTCTGGGAAATTTTCTTACACATTGGTTTAAAGTGTGGTCTTGAAAAATCTTAATTCGAACGGGTGTCTACCCTTTGCCCTTAGCCCTAGCCCTTCAAGCTAAAGAGAATTGGGACACCCCTAACGCTTCACGGGAAAGTGCTAAACAAGGGCTAGGGGGAAGGCTAAGGGGTAGAATTGGGATTGGGCCTTAGTACTTTTGAGGAAAGTGTTACGAGTTATTTTTGAATGTAAGTTCAATAGGAGCAATAACAGCTTTAAAATTGGAAAAGTTCAAGTGCTATTTAGAATTTTCCTTTACAGTAAGCATTTTTCCTCTTATGTTTATGTTCAGTTATTGCATATTAAAGGCAATGAAAATAACCTATTCTTTGTCATAATAGTGAAATTACTAAACCTAGACACAGGAGCCTGAAAAAAGCTAATTTTGGAATAAAATTTCAGATCGTACTTTGAGGTTTTTGTATCCGAACGCTTTATTTGTTTGAGTGTCAAATGTATTTACTATCACATTTCAACCTAATACATTCTTGCTAAATGACATAATTAAAAAAAATAAAAACTTGAATGGAGTGTATGTACCATCGGTACAAAGATACATCAATATGTTACCATGCGCTTGATTCTAAAGTAATAAAAAGGGACAATTAATTTTGAGAATCTGTGTGATGTGTTGTGGACTATATGTTTGCCAAGCAATTTACAACTTGCTGCATTAATGCAATCATGTGGTCACAGATTTGTTTATCACCATTTTACAGTGACTGTGTTTTCATTTCATCCAATCATAATTTCAATCAGTCTGCTCCATTTTACAATCTTATCACCACACAAACAGGCCTCGCACACGTTTGTTTTGAAAATTAATAATGACAAGCGGTGTCATTCATCACTGAACTTTCCTGTTTTATCGAGTTCTGGTTCAAGATATCTGTATCTGAAGTTCTGATCCTTTTTTCCTCCCACAGGACATTGCAGACCCATTCTTTGCCTACTGCAAGCAGCATGCAGACCGCTTTGACAGGAAATGGAAGAGGAAGAATTACCTGGCCCTGCAGTCCTACTGCAAAGTGTCCTTGCAGGAAAGAGAGAAGCAGCTCACACCTGAAGCTCAGGTCGGATTTATTGACCTCTATATGGGTTGTGTTATCATCAGCTAGCATTTTACCATTTTTAGCATAAAAGCTTTTCTGTTTTTTTTTTAAACCCATTTTACCTTTACTGTTTGCATTTTTTTAACAGTCTGTTAACTACCTGGTTAACTTCCTATGAAGCCCCTCCCTCTCAGAAATACACAGTAGGCTTTGATTGGTCAGCTTGGCACATTGAAGGGGTGTCAAACTAAGCCCTGTACAGTTTAGTTCCAACACTGCTTCTACACACTTGCCTGTAGATTTCAAACGAGCCTGAAAGACTCAATTATTTTGATCAGGTGTGTTTAATTAAGGTTGGAACTAAACTGTGCAGAGCTGCTGCCTTCCAGTAACTGAGTTTGACAGTTGTGGCCTAGTGTGTTTTGGTTTTAATACATGTTGAACAAACATCATGCTTGGGGCTGATGTTTATGTAAAGCTTAGAGTTTGTGATGTCAAAAACCCAGGAAGCAGCTCGTTGTTTTTATTAGCCTTTTATTATAAGCCCTAAAAAGCAATTCTGTAAAAGAATATACAGTTGAAGTCAAAATTATGTATATATTTTTTCTTTTTAAAATTTTTCCTAAATGATGTTTAACAGAGCAAGGAATTCTTTCTATATTTTTCCAGTATTTCCTGTAATTTTTTTTTTCTTCTGGAGATATTCTTATTAGTTTTATTTTGGCTAGAATAACAGCTGTTTTAAATAAAAAAAAACATTTTAAGGTCAATATTATTAGCCCCCTTAAGCAATATTTTTTTCTATTGTCTACAGAATAATATATACAACTTTGTTATACATTTAGAAGCTAAAGTTTGTTGATAAACTTTGATGTTGGCTTGGGGGTGTTGAAGGTAAAGAGCCAGTAAGGTGGGAGTTTGGTCCAATGTTAAGTCAATGGGATTTAAAGTCCTTATGTTTTAAATGAAAGCTTCTTAACCATTGTTAGACAATGAGCTAATTTGGGGCACTCTTGCACCCTTGGGGTACAATTTACACCCCAGTTTAATATGTAGATTTACACAGCTTGGTAGCCTCTTCAATTGTGCAAGATGACATGTTTCTAATAATTTCTCTTACAAAATTATGATGCATCAAAGTTTTGTCCAATTTCCATGTTACTTTCTGGAAAACCAAAACTCAAGTCAGTTCTAAAAAGATATAGCAACTTGAGTCAGACTAGTCTAATGGTCTGGCCAAAGTGGTCATAGCATTAAAGCCCTAGGAAGAGAGGTTGGTAAATTATAAGCTTAGAAAAAGGAATAAATTTAGGTAGCATAACAGCCAACATAATGACTTGCCTAATTACCCTAACTTGCAGAATAAGCCCAGTTAAACCTTAAAAAAGCACTGTAAGCTGAAAAAAATCTAGTAAAATCTGTCATCATGGCAAAGATATAAGTAATCTGTTATTAGAAATTAGTTGCTAAAACTATTATGTTTAGAAATGTGTTGAAAAAAATCTCAGTTGAGCAGAAATTGAGAAAAAAAATAAAGGGGGGTTAATGATTCTGTTTGTGTTGAACTTTACAATCTTGTTTATTCTCAAACAGCAACATTATACACTAACTAAATTTAAAACGTAAACTCTTAATCAAGGGCATCTATAAATGCTGCTCTGGATATTATTGACTTCTGTTTTGCTCATCAATCAAACAAAGCCTCTGTAATTTTTCAACATCTAGGCTCGTATAACCACGAGGCTCCAGCAGTACAGGGCAAAAGCAGAGCTGTCTCGAAACACTCGGCCGCAGGCATGGGTGCCCCGAGAGAAGCTTCCCCGACCTCTCACCTCCAGTGCTTCAGCCATCCGGAAGCTGATGCGGAAAGCGGAGCTCATGGGAATCAGCACAGACATCTTCCCCGTGGACACATCTGATATCAGTGCAAGCGTGGATGGACGACGCAAACATAAGCAGCCTGCTCTCACTGCAGACTTTGTGAACTACTACCTTGGTATGTGGATTTAGTGTCTCACTTGATAATTAAAATTATTAAGTTTAGTTAACTCATCAGGTGTTTCTTTCTTTCTTTCTTTCTTACTTTCTTTCTTTCTTTCTTTCTTTCTTTTTTTTCTTTCTTTCTTTCTTTCTTTCTTTCTTTCATTTGAGTCATTTTTTTTTATTTCAATGAATAAACAAACATTGATGCATTTTTACCTTGTAGCTTTGGGCCATTTGACTTTAAAGAGCACGTTTAAAGCAGCAGACGACATACAAGGGATGACTACATTGCCTCACAATCCTGGCGTAAAGTGTCTTTTGAGAGAGAGAGAGGGGGCCTCACATTCTTATTTCTACGGATGTTCACAACTATACCAGCTATGTTTGAATCACATTCAACTTTAAAGAATGCGTGTTGTTTTCGTTTTTAGTGCAAAATCATCAGAAATTTACATTGAGTAATAAGATAATTTCTATCACGCATATCATTTAAATCCTGACCTCCACATGAAAAATAATAATAAAAAAATAAAATAAAAAATAAAATTGTAATTGAATTAAATAAATTAACAAAAATCAAAAGATGAGGACATCAAATACTAAACTGTTTTACAAAAAGGCAATAGGATTTATTTTGTTTAGGCTAGTAATGTGTATTTCAAGTAGCAGGCTTTGATGAACTTTGTGGCACTTAGTCCTATTGCAAAGTGACTCTAAAGGAAAGAGACAAGCAACTGACATCTGAAATAATTTCCTTTATTTAAAATGAAATGAATTAAATTTATTTGAAATAAAATTGGTCGTATAACAAAATCTAAAATCTAATGAAGAAAAAATTGCCTTGCGACTGTATACAAAAAAATAAAATTAGGTAATTTTCCCCGATAAAATTTTTCCAAAAAATAAAAAAATTACAGTAGATGCCACGTAGTTCAACATATCTTGCGGCATTCTTAAACTGGGCAAAAGAAATGCAATTACTTTTTTTGTAAAATACTTTTAAATAGTATTTTATATCCTTATCCTTTTATTTTATATAATTTTAACATTATTATATATTTTTTTATTATTGTTTTCCCATGTGGGAGTCAGGATTTGAATGATATGTGTGCTGGATATTATTGCATTATTTAAAATAAAATACAGATTTTTTTGCACAAAATGTTCAATAAGTGAAGTTTCGCAAACTAATTTCTACTATAAGTAGCCTAGCAAACCCCCCCCCCCATACACCCCTTTTTCCCCTTTACTCATTTACCACGGGGAGCTCTTGAGAACCATCTAAACTCGTACTCCCCTTACATGCTCTATTGACCAAGCTGGAGCCCTGGGCTCAATTATCTCTGAGTTCAGGGTTCTCTCCCAGGACAGCATGCCAAACCTGCTAATAGCATCAAGCAATATCTACGTGTGAACTCTTAAAAATAAATTTGGAGAAAAATAAACAACACACTCTTTAAAGTTGGATGGATTCTACATGGCTCTTGTAGTTGTAGTCAGTTGTAAAACACTCGTTGTTATTGTTGGGGTGTGAACTCCCTTAAGGCCCATTCACACCGAAATGTCTTTTTTTTTTTTTTTTCGCCGACATTTAATGCCTTGTGACTAAATAAAGGCAGGAGTAAAAAGGAGTCAGGAGCCAGGAGTAAAAGCGTCATTTTTAAAGAAATGACTCGTTTTGATGTGCCGCGTCAAAACCTTCTCCACCAATCAGATTGGCACTTTTGTTCACATGCACGGAGCTGCTGAAGTTACAGTAAACAAAACTTTGAAGCGCTCAAGCGCAAAAGTGTCTATGTGAGCGCACACTGAAGAAGATGCCCAGGGGCGATGTGAACTAGGAGCATGCCATCCATGCTTGTTCGAATTGCAGTAACAACAAGCGTGTCAACTTTCTCTCTTCTTCTTCTGTGTTACAAGTTTAAAGTTGTGTAGCACCACCCTGTGTACCGGAGTCTTTTTATTTTTCATTAAACACCATCTAACATCAAGGAGTGATTTTGCATATTCTTCTGCTCGACACCAGTGAAAATCGATTAGGCTTGAATGCGGAAAAACGTCCCGTAAAACGCTGACGATAGACGCAAACAAAAAGTGTCTCGGTGTGTACGAGCCTTTACTCGTAAAAAAAAAAAAAATATATATATATATATATATATATATATATATATATATATATATATATATATATATATATATATATTATTAATTAATTATTATAATTATTCAAACTTTACAGTTACTGTTTCCTAATCAGGCCTTAAGCTATATGATGCCACAAATGCATTAGTGCTTGTTCATTCATTATAAAGAACTATTGCAGATTTGCACAATGCGATATCGATGCTGAAACGCTATATTGTTCATATTGTTTTTGGTGTAAACAGGCTTATGTCGTCCCTAACCCAGTTAAACAGCAGTCGGTTTCAGACATGCATCCCGCTCTGTAGCCTTGCAGCTCGGCACTTGCCCTCCAAATGAGTGATGTTAAGAGCAGATGTGTGGAGTAACCTTGGGCACACACTCCATTAGGTTCCAGCAGGAGGCCTATCCTCTATCAGCGCTCTTTCTCTCTCTCTTGTTCTACCTCTTTTTTTATTTTTTTTATTATCCGCTCGTACTTTCTCCCTCAATCTTCCTTTGATATACTTTTTCTTGTACTCTGATGGCAATCTCTGTATCGATTTGTTTGTGTCTTTTGGTATTCAGAGCGGAACATGAGGATGATTCAAATCCAGGACAACATCGTGGAGCAGAAGAACCTCAAAGACAAGCTGGAAAGTGAGCAGGAGAAACTGCACATGGAGTATGATAAGGTCCGTCTATACTGTTGACACTCTAGGCTCTTGCTAGCATCTGTTTTGTGCATTAGCGTTTATCCGTTGTGCATTTGTTCATGGCCATTGGTGCTTAAGAAGGGGCACAAGCACACTAGGAAATAATGACACGCCGCTGGAGTGTTATACCAAGAGCATGTGGAAAATGCCACTAAATAACACCAATTATGAATCAGTCTTTTCATTTCAAATCTGCTTTTTAAGCTACTTTGTGCTTGACCAACTGCAGAGAGAGAAAAAAACAGGAGTCCTATATAACACAAGAGTATTGTCAATAACGAAACATGAGATAATGTTAGTGAATAATGAACAACTACTAAGGGAAGTCAGATAAAATAAGTTGTAAATATAGTTTCTTGATGTGTGAACTACTCTTTGTAAATTATATTGCAAATAATCAAAATTTCAGTCTAAATGTTATGTATTCAATTTAGTTCACTATTTGCTTAATTTAAACATTAAACCAGAGCTAAACAATATATCATCTGAGCATTGATATCACAGTGAGTTTAAATGTAATAGTCACTATGTAGGATTAGATTGTTTATTAAAAATTAAAGGTAAAAAAAAAAAAAAAAAAAAAAAAATATATATATATATATATATATATATATATATATATATATATATATATATATATATATATATATATATATATATATATATATATATATATATATATATATATATATATATATATATATATATATATATATATATATATATATATATATATATATATATATATATATATATATATATATATATATATATATATATATATATATATATATATATATATATATATATATATACACACAATATTGACCTGTTATTTTACGTTTAATTGTTTAACATCTGTACTTGAATACTGTTAGACTAACCAGAAAACCATAAAGTGTTTCACTTTTATTTTTGCTCTATATGTCCTTGTATTTTATTATAATTTTTGCAGATGCACTTCATAGAAAAGGCCTTAATCACCCCAGTCGATATTTCTAAATAAAATATTCCCAAATAGAGCTATGCAAATACATCTGGGGCCTGTTTCAGTAAGGAGGTTCAAACAACTCGGAGTTTAAACTTGAACTCTGAGTTGATTTACCGAGAGATTAAAAACTCTGAGTTTTCGGTTTCAGAACAGCTGATCTGAGTTGGGTCAATCAACTTTGAGTAGACCAACTCAGAGTTAAGCGCGCGCACCGTGACTATAAAAAGGCATTATCAATGGAGCGCAGATATTACGAGTTACTTTGGCAACATCTTAAAAAAAGAGCATTTCTGCATTTCTTTCTCCAGCTGAACTTGATGTGGTCATGACAAGTTATAGCAAATATAAGTGTATATATTTAAAATGAAGCAACCATCAGTGAAGAAGAGACAGCGTGGGAAAACAGCTGCCCAAGTTAATGCGTAATTTTTAATTTTAAGTATTTAAACATTTAAGTATAATAAAATAAGTAATGCAATGTGTGACGTTTATACTTTTTTTCTAAACTTTTATACACTTTTATCAGTTTTAATAGATTTAACAGTGCACTTGTTATGTGTCTGCCTTTTTATTGATCAAGTGATAGAGGTTGATATAACATTAAGAAGGTAAGCAGTAATAAAATAATTTAGACAGAATAATAATCCCATTAATCTAGTAACAGTGCTTGTCGAAGGTTAAGCTAATTATTTATGAAAAAAGGACAAGCCTCGTACGTGACTTTGTTCTGTGTGTGACAAAAATGTAGGCAATAGCTGTGTTTCCATCAAAATATAGGCTATTACATAAATTTGTGCAAAACTGGAATAACGCCTAAAAATAAAGCAGCGTTTTTATCCAAAGAGTCGAAGAGAACACAATCGTCACTTCCTGATTAACTTGCGCCAAATATCAACAGTAAAAACAGAATTACTGCGGTAGAAGAAGCTGCATCAATGATTTTTTATTTAATTAATTTACTTGCGCCTCAGAAGACAATTGACACACAATGAACACGTGGGGGCGTTTAAGGCCAGACGCGGAGATCTTGACACGCTCCAGACGCTCGGAGGTAATTAATAATATACACTAATACTGAAACATTTAAGGCATTTTAGAATGACTAAAACAGCATTAAAGATGTTCTGCAGTGTGCTCAGTCTGCTGGTTTGTCCTTTCACACACATTTTCATCATCATATCTAACAAACCATTTTTTAATGTACATACTGTAATTTGTTAAGTGCACTTCGTAGTTTATGTGCATCTTATCAAATAAAAGTTTAACCTACTCAGTTATGCACATGTTATATTATGCGTATTTTCAAAAGTTATGTGAATCATGACGTTTCCATCAATCTTTTTTATGCACATCTCCAAAATGAGCTCTAAAATAGGTGTGTGGAAATGTAAGACTAATGCGAGAAATACCGCTTCATCTTTAAAAAGGGGAGGAGACCGACAGAAACTCAGAGTTTAGAGAATAAAACCTGCTCCGGACCAGGTTAGATTCACAGAGTAAGTTACCACGGTAACTGACTCTGAGTTAAAGTTACCTCTCTTTCAGAAACAGGCTTGACTTACCCTGCTTTCTCGAGTTTAACAAACCTGCCATTTTGAAACGGAAAACCCAGAGTTTCTCTAATTTCAGGGTTAAACTACTCTGAGTTTTAACTTAACCTGCTTTCTGAAACAGGCCCCTGGTGAAAATGTATTCATATCACAATATGAATCACAGCAAAACAAAATATTGCATTGTCAGATTTTTGTTATTGTGCAGCTATACATAACACATATATGCTCAAATATTGTCAAGGTTTTTACTTATTAAAAATATATTTTAAAATATCTATAATTTAATACTTATGAAAACACTTATTTATAATGAGCTAAAGCAATTTTTAGCTCATTTTTTCAGATTTAATGAGTTTTTTTTTTGGAGGGGACATCTTAATTTTATGTTCAATCAACTTAAAATGGTAAATAATAACAATAATACGTTAACTTATTTGGTTTGCGTGGAGATGACCAAGGAATTAATAAATGTTTTGAATATTTAGTAGAATTTTATTTTTTTTTATTTTTTTTTTTTGCGCAAATGTTTTTTAATTGTCTTACAATTGTTTTATTTATCTTTAATTACTTTTCTGTAATTAAGATTTTTGTAAATTGTAGAATTTTCGAAGATTTTTAGAAAAGGCTTTTATCATTTTTTAAAGAAGTTAAAATTATTTTTATTATCTTTTAATTGTCTTTTTTTTTTCTCTACAATTTATACACTTATCGGCCACTTTATTAGGTACACCTGTCTAACTGCTTTTTAACTCAAATTTCTTTGCAGCCAATCGCATACGAGCAACTCAATGCATTTAGGCATGTAGATAGGCATGGTCAAGATGATCTGCTGCAGCCTATTAGTACCAGTTGAGCATCATGTCAATGCCACAGCCTACCTGAGTATTGTTGCTGACCATGTCCATCCCATTAGGACTTCCAGCAGGATAACGCTGCTGGTTGTATTGCCCGAATTATCTCAGTCTGCTTTCTTGAACATAACACTGTACTGAAATGGCCTCCACAGTCTCCAGATCTCCATCCTATAGAGCATCTTTGGGATGTGGTGGAACTGGATCCTATCGTGTCAATATGAAACAAAATCTCTGAGGAATATTTTCAGTACCTTGTTGAATCTATGCCACGAAGGATTAAGACTGATCTGAAGGCAAAAGGGGGTCCAACCCGGTACTAGTAAGTTGTATCTAATTAAGTGGCCGGTGATTGTATATTCCATGGTTTTATATGATTATAATACTATTTACATTTCAATTAGCAAAATCTATTTTTATAGTTTGTGTTTAATAGAAACCCCTTTGATTAATACAAATAAAATGAAAACTATTAAACAGTACAAATGAAATATTACAGTGAAAATATTTTTATAATGTGCAATAACAAAAACTGACACTCAGAATACAAACAAAACATCAAATGTAATTTAGAATGATGATGATGATGATAATAATAATAATAATAATAATAATGATAATAATAATAATAATGTTATTTGCAGCTTTTTATTTTTCGCTCAATCCCCCTAAACATGATCTCTCCAAGCAGAATTATCTTGATGGGCTTTTCTCATCTTGCCCACTGAAGAATAGAATGAAAGCAAAGAGAGCAACTTTGAGGAGTTAATGTGGCGTCCAGTCTTTCTGCGCCACATGTATTAAGCGCTATTAATGGAGTGTGTGTTGTTAATTACGGCACTCAACATGCATTAGCACGATGTCGGCCTCTGAGAGACATTTCAAGGAAATCAACATCTGCGGACAAAAGTTGTGCTGAAGGCAGTCGTCTGGAAATGATCATCTGGAAAATTATGTCTAATAATCCTGAATTATATAGTGTGTTACATAGATTTAGGCTTTTAGCACGATTTGTTTGGTTTGATATTTTCAACGCTGTATTGAAAAGGCAGCATGTTTACGTCACCAAGCTAGCAAATGGTAATGTGTTGGCATCATGTGTTTATTATTGTAGCTAAGAGACTGCTTCAGGATTCATTATACTATATTATTTTATATTACAGTAATGGTATTTATGCAACAGTAATTGAAATCCAAATTTATTTTCGTCATTTACACTTTGTTTCAAGTTACAATCTTTAGTTTATATTAATGTAGCACAATTTACAACAGCTTTAAAGCTTTACAGCATCAAAATGAAATAAATAATAAATAAAACATAGCAGCATAAATACATTTAATAAATCAATAGAACAACATCTAAAAACCCGCGTAGTGTTGACATAAAAAAGTGGAATCAAGAAGAACATCGATGGAAATAACAGATAAAATATAGAGACTGAAAGTACTGAAAGTAATGGAACATTTAAGTTTAAATTTTATGTGGATGTGGCAGACCAGAAATGCAAGCTCGTGCGTCAAGTTTCGCTTCATTGCAAAGTTTAAGCAAGTTTGGTGAACCTAACCTGCAGAATTGTTAAAAGTGACTGCGTGAGACTAATTGAAGATCTCAACATGACATCATTCATTCATTCATTCATTTTTTTTCGGCTTAGTCCCTTTATTAATCTGCCGTCACCACAGTGGAGTGAACCGCCAACTTATTCATCATATGTTTTATGCAGCGGATGCCCTTCCAGCCGCAACCCATAACTGGGAAACCATACACTCCCATCCACAAACATACACTACGAATAATTTTAGCCTACCCAATTCACCTATAGCACGTGTCATTGGACTGTGGGGGAAACTGGAGCACACAGAGGAAACCCACGTGAACACGGGTAGAACATGCGAACTCCACACAGAAATGCCAACTGACCCAGCCGAGGCTCAAACCAGCGACCTTCTTGCTGTCAGGTGACAGTGCCATCGCGCCACAACATGAACTCAGTGTATAGAAATTATAGAAATTAAAAGTATGGAGCAATCTCTCGCTTTTTTAAATGGTTAGTCATCGTGTTTAATCCCGCCCCTTTTCACAATGCAATACAACAGAATTTTGCATGTGCAAACACTAGTTTGACCGCGGCATATGAAATAGAGAAATATTACATAGCTAAATAGTTTAGCATAATATTAGGGGAAAAAATATATTGTAATGCACATACTTTGTTCATGGAACAAAAAAAAAGTATAATAGCAAAATATTTTTAATTTAATTGTAAAGGGAAAAAGACAAGAATGTATTGTCAAACAATATCATTTTACACAGCAAAAGAAAGTCAAAGGCACTCAAAATGTGGAAATAATAATAAAAAGTCTTTATTGACATGGCTATTAAAACTGCACCTACGTGTTTCGGCAAGCACATACCTTCATCAGGGTCACCCCACATTTTGCAAGTGCCTTGGACTTTGTTTTGCTGCTTATTCTGATGAATCCTTTACTCTAGGAGCACCGATGCATTAATTAAGCTACCCCTGAGCACTTTTTTTTGTTTGATTTTGGATTTTCAAATCATTTTACAATTGCAAATATGAAATTCAATTGAACTATTCATCGAAATATGATCTAGTACTGCATTGGCCATTGTGATGTTTAGTTACAATTTGAATGAGTTTTTTAATTTTGTTGCATATTACATTATTTTTTTGTTTGTTTTTTTATCCGTGTAAATTTATTTAGTCCTCTTTTATTATTAAATTGATTCATTTTTTGTTTAATTAAAAAAACATATTTTTAATCAATATTAGTAATTAATTTATAAAATATTAGAATGTTGTGTTTAATAAAATACTGAACTATTTAATTTTTTTCAATGTATTTTAGTCCTCCTTATATATATATATATTATTATTTAAATAATAATGAATAATTGATACAGTATTAGAATGTTGTTTAATACCTATTAATAAATAATATCTAGTAGTGATTCGCCATTGTACATTTTAGTTGCAGTTTGAATTAATTTTTCCACTTGTAACATATTGTATTTTTTTTTTGTTATTTGTAGTGTTAATTAATTTAGTCCTACTTATTTTATTTATATATTAATTATTTTTTTGTTTATTTTGAATAATCATATTTTTAAAGAAAAAAATAATTAATTTATAGAATATTAGATTGTTGTGTTTAATAAAATATTGAGCTATTTCATTTTTTTCAATGATATTTAGTCCTCATTTTATTCATTTTTAATCAAAAATTTTTATTCATTTTTGTTTATTTCAAATAAAAAATAATCAGTATTAATAATTAATTGATAAAATATTAAAATGTTGTGTTTAATAAAATATTGAAATATTATTTTTTTTCAGTGTAATATTTTAAGTTCAAATTAATTTTTTTTGTTTACTTAAATGGTTTTAGTTTACTAAAATAACCCTCGTTCAACAGAAAAAATAAATACATTTAGGTGATTACAGTCTTCTTTTTGTGGTAAATTATTGGTGCCCTTTAACTGCCCTAATACTTTTGTGTTTATAAATAACATAATAAATAAATATCTAAATAATAAATGGACAACTAGCAGCATTATTATGTGCTGATGCCCGCTGTGCTGTCAGCATCAGTCTGGAGCTGGTTTTAAATGTTAGCTCAAGCTCTCCAGGTGGAGCCTCATCTTCACAGACAGCGCAGATAAGGACAGGCTCTCTGTACTTGCGTTTCACATACCCATAATAACTTCACCTCTCCACTGTTTCCTCTCATCATCGTCTTTATCAAACGCCTGCCTGACGCTTATCTACTGTCTGGAGCTCAGAGTGGCCCCTACACGCCGAAATGCCACTGCGCTCTGTGTGTGTGTATGTGTGTGCATGCGCGTGCGTGTGTGTGGAGGAGGAGAGATGTAGATGCAGCAAGTGTGATGGCATATTTCATGGTGTGCTGGTCTCTAAATCCGTTTAAAGGAGCCCTGGGTATTTAGACTTGTGTGAGTTCATATGAAATAAATGATATCTGTTTTTGAAATATGTAGTTGAATACCAATGAAATATTTGTTGAGATCAGTCAATTTTAGAATCAATTTTTGAAGGCTTGATTATGCTTGGGGTGAACTGTGACATGTTCATGTCAGTTTAAGAAAAATATATTTGAATTATTTTTCACATATTTTATCTTTATTAAAAACGGCAGATTCTGCTCTCCTAAGTTAAAAAGAGTCATTTATTTTATTTATAATATATACTCTAACCCCTTCCCAATCCTAAACCTACCTCACAGTAACGTAAAAACAGTAATTATAATGAGAAATGTTTATATTATTTATTAAATTACCCATTAGCTTATATTTTATTATTGGCTACCCAAACCCAAAACTGGTAGTAATGTAAAAACAGTAATTCTAATGAGAATTATTGACATTTTTCATTAAATTACCTATAAATTACAGTAATTAAAAGATAATTATTTATATTATTTATTAAATTATTATATTCTTTATTCAACTATCCATTAGCTTGCATTTTATTAACGTTTTCCCCTACCCAAACCCTAAACTTACTCCTTATAGTAATGTAAAACAAGTCATTCTTAAAGGAATTATTTACATTATTTATTAAATTACCCTTAAATTATAGTAATTATAACGAGACTTTATATTGTATTTTATTAACGTTTACCCCTAGCCAAACCCTAAACTTACCCCTCACATTAATTATAATGGTAATTATTTACATTAATCATTATACTACCCATTAAATGGGTATTTAATTAACGTCTGCCCCTGCCCTATATATATAGTGAAAGATATTGTTAATGTAAAATATACTTTCTCAAACCATAATACACTATCTCTTTCATACCACCCAGACTTAGTATGAAATAAGGAATGATTGGAAAGAGTTTTAATGGATTTTAATACTGAACACCGAATGAAAACAAAACTTTTCAGGCAGCATTTGTACAATGATGTTCTGTGATTTTATTCTAGCCAAAATAAAACAAATAAGACTTTCTCCAGAAGAAAAGATATTATCAGACATACTGTGAAAACTACTCTGCTCTGTTAAACATCATTTGGTAAATATTTTAAAAAGAAGAAAAAAATTAGAAGGGGGCTAATAATTCTGACTTCAACTGTATATCCCATGTAAGTAAAAGGAAAAGAAATATTAAATATGTAAACACCTATATAAAACACAATTTTCCTTCAAAATTACAAAAAAATATAAACATTTACAATTCTCAAATCAAGTGATCACTTCTTGTTGAAAATATAGAAAGCAATTGACAACTCTGCCAGTCTCCCATGGACTGTCTTTCTCTCAAACTGTATGTGAGTTGGCCACACACACTTATTTGCACTTCACGGAATAAAAAACAGTATTTTATGGTGCACACTACTTTCTGCGGTAACGATATATGCCTTTATACTCTCATTCAGTAGCTCAGAGTTTGTCATAGAAGCATGACTGTAATGTTGCCGAATGACAGTGAAACTTCTGAACTGCAGTTGAAGTTGAAAAATTAAAAAAAGAAACACCCTGTATTGCATGAAACTGGAGGAATCATTTGATAGTGTAATGATGTGATGACATTAACGTATCTATTTGGTATATAACATGTAAAATGGGAACAGGAAAGCAACTCATTATTGCCTTATTCAGATTAAAGTAAACAATTGGATGTACATGTAAATGTAGTCAATGTGGTATCATTTAAGTACTTTATTTTCAGAGGTGTGGTGTGGTAATAAATAACAGGCAGTACCAATACCTCATCTATCTGATGCCTAAAATAATTCTGCCTCCGTAGCCAAAGATGAATGTGTATTTATTTAAAATAGCTAATATATGCTGCATACTTTAGTAAAAGCTCATTTCCACATGGTCCTTTATAAAATGTAGCGTTTATTTGCCTATATGTAGCTTGGTTTTGTAACACAATGTAAGCATGTACACATATTAGCCACAGGATTGTGTACACATTAGATTTGTACACACATTAGTCAATGTCTGTGCGTGTGTGTGTGCTAACAGACTGAGCTGCCCAACTTGTCCTTGTCTTATCTTATCTCCCGCCTTGCCGCGGTTTTTATCTGCCACAGCTGTGCGAGTCTCTGGAGGACCTGCAGAATGTCAATGGCCAGCTGAGGACCGAGGGCCAGGCCATATGGAGCATGATGGGGGGGATCGTTGGACAGGTACGGCTTACCTTCAAGCGCCTCACGCTTTCTCTCTGCTGTCCATCTTCATTGCACGTCTCTCCGCCCCGTCCCATCCTTGATCCAGCTGCACGCCTCATCTATCACAGCCCGCCCTGATACAAACCACTTCCTTCAGGTGTTCTTTAGAGGCTGAAATGTTTTAAAGGGACTGTATTTTATACTCTCCAGTCCCGCTTTTAATGTTATTTCTGCTATATTTTTATTGCTAATGCCATTCTCCACCCTCTTAGTGACCTTTAGTTGAACCTTCAATTTAGGCTGGTTTAAAATGTGTTCTAAATAAAAGCATGCAATAGGAAAATTTTTCAAATTAAAAGGAATTTTTGTCCCAACCAACATCTGAAATTTTAATTTCAGGAACGGCTTTTAGTTCTTGCACATTGACACTGACAATGATCACCTCAGAAACACCTCATGTGCTTTATCAAAGACTCTAGAATACACAAGACATGCCATTCATATACTTTTAAATAGGGAAAAATGTAACTGTCAATTTAGTTGATTAAAGCCCTGCCTTCTAGTACTGGAGCCAATCAGCGATCGATATATGGCGAATAAAGCTCGCCTTCTAGTACAGTAGCCAATCATCGATCACTGTACAATGATAATTCTTCGGGAGAGGGGCTCGGACTAGACGTGAGTTTCTGCAGATTATGTGTGATACATTTAGAAATGAAACCAAATAGACAGTGTTGTTTAATTTTGTTGGTTATTCGTAAAATGAAATGTGTTTTTGCATTGAGAGGCGCCTTTTTTGGATGATTTACTATTGGCTGCGAGCGTTTTGCTTATGTGCCCTGTGTTTTAACCGCCCGATGCACCTCGCGTTTTTGCCCTTGCGTGTTGTGCGCTTGCAGTTGAAAAAAAGTCAAGTCTTCGCGAAAAAGGCGCGTCACGTCACTCGCGTCTTTTTCATTCTCCTATCAAATGAAAACCGAGGCGGGGTTTCCGTTGAAGTGCCTACAATGTTTGTGTTGTCAAGACAACAATGGAGACTTTTGAAGATGAAGGAGAGACTTGTGGTTGCTGTTCTGAGTTATTCGAAGCTTCCCAAATCTTGAATATCACAATATTATTAAATATATACATTAATATAATATCAACTGCACTCTCGCTCAATACCCAGCTGATTCAGTCATTGCCTCGTGACATAAAAAAGCGCACCAAACTTCTTTTTTTATTGTTAACATAAAAGGCAGTGTGTGGTGCACCTCGTGCTTTTGGAACGTAAAGGCGTTTTCAGTGTGTTTGGACCCTTAAAGGGACTTTGGCTTTATTCAGCGTTAAATGCTAATAATGTGAGTTTGAATTGCCATACTACTGAAAGCAGCTGCAGATCGTTCACCTCAGATCTTGAAAAATAAACGTTTTGAAATTAAACTTTAGTACTTGTGAATCAAAGCCAACACATATCAGTGATTCAGCATCTAAATTTAATAACATTAAAAAGGTTTATTATTTATTAATTACATTATAAACCTTACCATTTTGTTGGAGTGCAGTAAGTGCAGTATTTTGTGCTTCTAAATGGCTATATTTAAATTTCTGTCGTGTTTCATTTGGTGCAAACAGCCAAATTGCTTATCACTGCAAATCTTGTCACGTTGTGTGTTGTTAGGACACGAGGTTACAATGTAACCTGCTCACCTAATGTTTACATTCATAATATTTATTTTATTTGCTAATTAATGACCTCATGTGGAACTCTGAATCTGCGTCTCATTTCGGAGTCTGCTACTGTCTATGGGAGGTTGCATTTCAGCCACGGGCGCATGCTTTGAGAGCCTTCATGACTGAATGAATGAAATATTTGTTTTTTTTCACCAAGGCAAGCTGAGGTGCTGAAAAATAATTGGCTAAAAGAACCAAAACAAAGACAAATGATTTTACATAAACAAGAAGACTAAAAGAATCATAAAATACTCACACAATAAGTATAAAACAACAAATAATTGAAAGATTAAAAGCTGTGATTTGAAAAAGTTTTAATAGGAATAAAAAAAGACGCAAAGTGTGATCTGTCAGACGTACTGGAACCCAGTGCTCATTAGATAAAAGCAAAACTGAACAGACAACTATTATTAATTATAAAAAAAGCTCATAGTACTGCAGCTCTATCAACATTATGGCCATTGCAAAAGGATTATTTACTTGTGTTAGAGAACAGAAAGAAGGCATTTATGAGCTTGAAAACATCTCATCCTTTTGGTTTTCATGGCAATATCATCCTTTTGTAGTCAGAAGAGTCTTTTTTATAGTACAAGATGTTCACTTTTAGATGTTGCATAAAAAGTCTTAAAATGCCTGATTATACACTACATTCCTTCAACATGATAACAGTTACCTTGACATAACCTTCACAGTGTTTGATTTTCAGTGAAATTGACATCATGCAATTACCCACATTGCTACATCAAACGCATACTTATTTGTTGTTGCTTTTTTTATGTCTGCATCATAAAAAAATTAGACTCAGAAATGTCAGATCAGACTCTTATTTTGAAAGTTTATTAATCCTTTGTAAAGTGATTTATTATTCTTTGAACTAATAGAAATGTTTGGCTGTTTTATTGCATCACATGGATCGAGCAGCTTGGTCATGTTGGGATCGTTTTTTATACTATTTAATGACGTTTAAGTCAGTCCTGCCTGTTTTTTTATTTATTTTTATTTATTTCTAATACTGAATATGTGCTCTTTCAATACATTTTTTTTTTAAAGAAATGTCTGCCAAATGCATAAATGTAGAAATAAATGCCTTTATTTAGGTAACAGGTATGAACCTGACATGACAAAATGAGTTTTATAGCGTGAAGAATTGTCTTCAAGGCAGATTGCTTAAAAAAGCACAGTTTTTTTTTTATAAGCTTTTTTTAAAGTCTACTTTAGAAGAGTTTTACTGTATAAGCAGACTTTAATGTTAGTGTATGTATAAAATAATTTCATAGTTTTTCAGCTCTATCAGCATTATCATCATTGCACAAGTGTAGTGACACCTGTCAGAGAACAGAAAGAAGGTTTTTGGGAGCTTAAAAATGTCACATTCTCTCTCTTTTTGTTGTTAAAATATCCTTTGAATTATGGAAGGGTGTATTTTTTGTTTATTTTTTATTTTTCCTACGAGAGATCTTCACAAAATGACTTTTAGATGGTGCATGAAAAGTTTTAAAATGCATTACTATGCACTATATTCCCACAACATAACAGTTGCCTTGACACAACCTTTACTCAAAATTTTTACTTCACATCAAAAACATACTTATTTTTATAGCTTTTTTCCCACAAATTTGAACCATACAATCGCATAATCTGACTTTTATTTTGAAAGCTTATTAATCATCTGTTACATTTCTTTGAACTAACAGAGACAGTTGCCATCAGAATTTTTAGCCCCACTTTGATTTTTTTTTTTTTTTTTTTTTTTAATATTTCCCAAATGATGTTTAACAGAGCAGGGACATTTTCACAGTATGTCTGATAATATTTTTTCTTCTGGAGAAAGTCTTATTTGTTTTATTTCAGTTATAATAAAAGCAGTTTTTATTTTTTTGAACACCATTTTAAGGTCAAAATTATTAGCCCCTTTAAGCTACATTTTTTTGTCCGATATTCTACAGAACAATCCATCATTACACAATAACTTGCCTAATTATCCTAACCTGCCTAGTTACCTAATTAAACTAGTTAAGCCTTGAAATGTCAATTTAAGCCGAATAGAAGTGTCTTAAAATTTTTTTTGTCAAATATTGCTTACTGTCATTATGGCAAAGATAAAATAAATCAGTTATTAAAAATGAGTTATTAAAACTATTATGTTTAGAAATGTGTTGAAAAAATATCTGCTCTCCGTTAAACAGAAATTGGAGAAAAAAAATATACAGGGGGGCTAATAATTTTGACTTCAACTGTATGTTTGGTTGTTTTGTTTTATCATGTGGATGTAGGAGTTGGGTTGTGTTTGTTCTCAGAATTCGTCTTTGACTTCACTGTGGAAAAGAGTGTAAAGAGAGCAGAAATCTTCCCCTTGGATTTTTTTTTTTTTTTTTGCACCTGGGTAATGAGCTGTGATTGAAAGAAATCTAGATTGTAGGCAGCACCCCACAGGGTAGACAGCGTTGAGGTAATTCTCTTCGCTGTAATGGGCCTCCTGTTTGCGAAATTCTTTCATTTGCGCTAACTGATTGACCTGTCATTGGCCATGCACTCAGCCCTGACTCTGTAGCTAAAAGCCGCCAACCTCTCCCCCTGCTCACTATGGCAACCACATCACCACGGGTGACGGTCACTTAATGAGTGCGAAAAATGTGAAGGTCTGAAATGTTCTGTAGATCTTTCTTTTTTTGTCTAAATAACAGTCAGTACTTAGAATGCCATTTAGCAGGATATGCCCCGAAACAAAAATGTCACTGGCAACAGTAACCGTGAAAGTAATTGTAAGGTTTTGAAAAGTTTGTCGGAAAAGTTCAGCTTCTTTGTCAGAGCTAAGCATTGCTCAATTTCATGGAGATTATGCTTGCGTATGTGGAGAATTAGTGTAGTCTGAGCTGCAAGGCGACACGTTCTTGTCACTGAGGAGGTGTCAACAGTCTTTTGTGTTTTGGTTAAGGATGTCGATTTAACGTCCAATTAACAGTCCTGTGAAATTAAAATACTTTTTTGTTTTAGAGGTTAGTTACAGTCTGTTAGTATTAAGATATCTATAAGCTCATGTGCTCTAAAACAGTGACAAAATTCATGTTAGAAAAAATGAAACTGACATTAACATATAAAGCTTGCGGTTTGTCACTTCCGTCTAAATGGATTCATGTTTTGTTTTGTTTCTAGGACACTTTATACTTGAGTTTCTCATCAAATCTTGACCAATCAAATGTTCTCTAGTGTCTGACATGCCCCGCCCCCTTTTAGTAACTTTTCATTTGCTGCGCTCAACCAAAGTCCCTTTAAGGCAGAGGTGTCCAAACTCGGTCCTGGAAAGCCAGTGTCCTGCAGATTTTAGCTCCATCCTTGCAGGTCTGTTAAAGCAAGTTGTTTGTTGAAAGCATAGTAAAAGCTTGATTAGCTAGGCCAGCTGTGTCTAACTGGGACTGGAACTAAAGTTTGCAGGACACCGGCCCTCCAGGACTGAGTCTGGACATCCCTGCTTTAAGGCAAGTAATTTTACTCGGTGGCCATCTTTGAAACGTCTCTTGTGCAGTATGATCCGGGCATTCTTTCTGAATGGGGAAACATCAAATTCTCCAAAACTCTTAACCAAGCTTACAATTACATTACATATTTGGAATCACCAATAAAATTAAACAACAACTGTCTCATAAGTTTTGTTTCTCATCGTCCGAATCAGACAAAATCATTTATAGCTGTATTACATTATCATGCTTTGAATAATGATCATCTGATTGAAGTAATTTAAAACTTGGTCTTAGTGGTGAATCTCCTCCAGAAATGATAGAAATAGAGTAACTATGTCCCACCCTCTTCATTTTTCAGTTGAGATTACGTCAAACATCGAAAAAAAAATATACTCATTTCAAAACTCTTTCGAAAAAAATAACATGTTGCATTTTTATTAGAATAAGCATACCTCAACCACGTTTCAGACAGTTCATTGGTGACAAACAATGCAGGAGAACAGATGTCTGCATGATAGAGTTCACATGATAGCCTGTAGAATTTAGGTAGATGTCCCAAATATTCAAGATCTACAGATATGTCACAGATATTCATGGCTCATATTTATTGTTAAGGAATATCATTACTGGATAAATTTCCAGAGGATTTGTCCCATGATCAGGAAACCTTGCTACATCTCCTGCTAATGGCTGCAAGAAAAAATATAACAATTAACTGGTTTAAACCTGAACCACCCACGGTTTCACAGTGGATACAAAAAATCAGACAGTTATATTCAATGGAACAGTTGACAGCACAAATACATCTGAAGACTCAAATCTTTGAAAGAAGATGGGGACCAGCTCAAAGCCTCATTGGATAGGTCACTTATGTCTCTAAGTTTGTATTTTTGCTTGAAGTTTGTCTATTTACTTTTATTTATTTATTTTTTCCTCAGACCTATATTGTCATTATATATATCTTTATTTGTATGCTCGGGCCCAATCTCAGGACTGTTCTCATTACTGTTTGTATTTATGTTGACTGCTGTCAATAAAAGTTCAAAATAAGGAATATCATACAAGCATTGAGTTTACAGTAAGATTGATACTGCAGGGCTGTTTTGTCCAGCGTTACATTAATCCAAATATTCATCCAGCATGTGTTTTACACAGCTAATGCCATTCCAGCTGCAACCCATCATTGAGAAACACCCATACACTCTCATTCACATACATACACTACGGTCAATTTAGCTTACCCAGTTCACCTATAGTGCATGTCTTTGGACTCTGGGAGAAACCGGAGCACCTAGAGGAAACCCACGCCAACACAGGGTGAACAGTCCTAGCCGAGGCTTGAACCAGTATTCAGGCTTTCAACCATGCTGTGAGGCGACAGTGCTACCCACTGGGCCACTCAAACTAAATAGATGTTATAAATAAAAATAACAAATAAATAGATCTTGATTAATCCAAATATTGATTTTATTGTCTTATATTGCTCAGTTTTGTCCAAATGAAAATATTACCTAATAGGCTACTGCGTTTACTACCAAATATTGGTTGTTTTAGTTTCTTATTTAGTGGAATATTTTATAAAAAAAATAAATAAAATTCCTATTTTCATCCTAAAACAAATAATTAATACATACTAATATATAATTGGATTATCCAAAATGTTACAAATAATGTCACCATTATCTACACCTTGATTCTTTTTTGTTTTTGCAGATAATGAATTAATTGGGTAATAAATAAGTAAAAAAAATTAAATGTTTGTAACTGTTTTAGAGCTGCAATAAATGATCTGCCAGTACATTTAAATGTTCATATCCATGGAGCTTCTGGAAAATATATATTTGTTATAAAACATAGTTGTAGTAAAATCAATAAATATTTTTCTATGGCTGATTTTTTATTTATTAATTTATTTATTTTTTGCGTTTAACAAAATTTTGACCTACATTTTTTATTTGAGTGTAGTTTATCAGTGAAATTTAACATGCAATTAATTCGTTTAAAATATATACAGTTATTATTAGCCTATTATTAAATTAAAATTATTTAAAAAATATATTATATACAGGTAAAGTCAAAAATATCAGCCCTCCTGGGAATTTTTTTTTCTCCCCATTTTTTAAACAGTTTTTTACAGAGCAAAGTTTTCACAGTATTTCTTATAGTATCTTATTTGTTTTTTTAGCTAGAATAAAAAAAAAAAAATTAAATACTAGTTATATTTAATGTTAGTAGACCCGTTAACCTATTTTTTTTTTCAATCGTCTACAGAACAAACCATCATTATATAATGACTTGCCAAATTACCCTAGTTAAGCCTTTAAAGGTCACTTTAAGCTAAATACTAGTATCTTGAAAAACATCTAGTCAAATATTATTTACTGTCATCATGGCAAAGATAAAATAAGACAGTCATTAGAAATGAGTTATTAAAGCTATTGTCTTTAGAAATGTGTTGAAAAAATTATCTCGGTTAAACAGAAATTGGGGAAAATATGCAAGGGGGGTGTTAATATTTAGGAGGGCTAATAATTCTGACTTCAACTGTATTTATGTATATATATATATATATATATATATATATATATATATATATATATATATATATATATATATATATTATTTGACAGGCCTAGATTTCATGCATTTTTAATCACTATGTTTTTGCCAGAATTAGTGAGTTTAATAAGATTTCTCTCTGTATTGAAGATGAGTCCCCAACTTCCATGTGATAACCTGAAACTGCAACAATCAGAACCCCAGTTTGTGTCGTTATCTCACTCCTGAAACAGCGACAAAACATTTAAAAGGCAGCCATTTGTATGCACCCATGCGCACTTGTTTAAAACTTAATTTGCGTTGAATAACCAGTTACCCGGCTTAGAGAGTGTGTAAGATGGTTAATTAAAAGGATCTCTTAAAATGTCCTTTCGGCAGATAAATGCCGCAATAATGGAGCAAGGAGGTAGAAGGAGGCGAGTGGTCTGGAAAAGAGCGAGCCAGTGAATCTGCAATGATGGTCATAAATCACATAATTAGAAAACGCGCGCTGCTTAAGTAGCAACATCAGTCAAGGCGCCCCGCTCCTTTGTGTCATCTATCTACTACATTTTCGTTCCCTATCAGTCATTGGTGTCTGCACATAACCCTCAAATTATTGATGTTCTCTGGAGAGGGTTTCGTCTCTGGTGCCACCCAGGGTGAGGGGAAAAGTCTCAGCAGTGCACTTTCAAAGTGTCTTTGGTAGAGCTGTTTTTTTTTTTTTTTTTTTTTTTTGAGCCAAGTATAAATTTGTTGCTATAAAAGCTACAAGCTTGAAAAAATCATGTTAACAGGCATCCTAATAGTCTTTTTATACAATTTCTGCTCATTTGAGTGTGCGTTTTAAGCATCATATTGAAATGTCAAATCTGCAGTTGTCAGCTGCACATCCATGATGTGAATCTCCCGTTCCACCACATCCCAAAAGTGCTCTATTGGATTGAGATCTGGTGACTGTGGAGGCCATTTGAGTACAGTGAACTCATTGTCATGTTCAAGAAGCCAGTGTGAGATGATTCCCACTTTATGACATGGCACGTTATCCTGCTGGAAGTAGCCATCAGAAGATGGGTACACTGTGGTCATAAAGAGATCAGCAACAATACTCAGGTAGACTGTGGCGTTGACACAATGCTCAATTGATACTAATGGGCTCAAAGTGTTCCAAGAAAATATCCTCCACACCATTACACCACCACCACCATCCTGAGCCGTTGATACAAGGCAGGATGGATCCAAGCTTTCATGTTGTTGGTGCCAAATTCTCACCCTAACATCTGAATGTCGCAGCAAAAATTGAGACTCTTCAGACTAGGCAATGTTTTTCCAATCTTCTATTGTCCAGTTTTGGTGAGCCTGATCTTAGCTGACAGTAGTGGCAACGGTGTGGTCTTCTGCTGCTGTAGCCCATCTGCCTCAATGTTGGACGTGTTGTGTGTTCAGAGATGCTCTTCTGCATACCTCCGTGGGAACGAGTGGTTATTTGAGTTACTGTTGCCTTTCTATAAGCTTTAACCAGTCTGGCCATCTCCCCTGACCTCCACCATCAACAAGGCATTTGCGCCTACAGAACTGCTGCTCACTGGATATTTTCTCCTTTTCTGACCATTCTCTGTAAACTCTAGAGATGGTTGTGCGTAAAAATCCCAGTAGATCAGCAGTTTCTGAAATACTCAGACCAGCCCGTCTGGCACCAACAACAATGCCACGTTCAAAGTCACTTAAATCACCTTCCTTCCCCATTCAGTTGCTCGGTTTGAACTGCAGCAGATCATCTTCACCGTGTCTACATGCTTAAATGCATTGAGTTGCTGCCATGTGATTGGCTGATTAGATATTTGCGTTAACGAGCAGTTGGACAGTTTTATCTAATAAAGTGGCCGGTGAGTGTACGTGCTTGTGCAACACGAATGTTCTCTGTACTCAGTATGAATTTGCTACCGATTTAATGACAAAAAGTTCTTTCATAATAATCATGCCTGTTTATCTGAAGGCATATTTAAAATGTTGTTTTTGTTAAGAAGGTTAAGAATATAAATGAAATATGAATTATGTGGCCACCATGTGTTGAAACGTCATGGTGGACTCCCCTGGCAGATCCACTTCTTTTGGAAATTTGGTGAGTTATATGACCCCTCTCAGGGTTCCACTGGGATTCTCCACAATCTCTGCACGACAGCAAAGTCTGTCTGGCTCCCTCAGCAGATGGCCGACCGCCTGTTCGGCTGTTTTTGCGAGCCCTTTTTCTTTCATTCTTTTATTTTGTGTGTGTGTGTGTTTTGTTCTTAGGCAAACACCTTTCATTTCCAAATAATATTCCCAGTGAAATTGCATGTATAAGAGGGTCTGTCCACACTAACCTCGAGTTTTTAACCTGGCGTCTCCTCACTCAGCTCTTCGGCCTGTTCAAACCCCTGTTGTTCAGTGGACAGAGACTGTCATCTGAACTGAGCGCACTTAGATTAGAAAGGCTCTAGAGAGAAGCTGCTCTGTGTTGCTGTGCGACCGGTCCCTTCTAGATAATTTTTCTAATTAACCTGAGCTAAAAAGATGGATAGATGGAAAATAGAAAACTTTGTTTCTTTCCTGGCCAGTCTTCTAGTCAAACCTCGTCTAAGCCTCTTCACTGCATGTCTAGAATCCACTTTAAGAAGAGCTCTTAATTGGAGAGTTTGTACCTTTGTTATTATACATGCCTAATATTATTCATTCATTTATTTTCCTACGGTACGGCTTAGTCCCTTATTTATCAGGGGTCACCACAGCGGAATGAGGCGCCAGTTATTCCAGCATGTGTTTTACGCAGTGGATGCCCTTCTAGCTGCATGCCCAATATCAATATATGAAAAGTTTTCACTTAGTATTTCTTATTTGTTTTGCAGAATGACACATAGTCAGCCTCTCCAAGTGTTTATAGAAATGAACTGTCACTTTCTTTCTTCTGCCTCATATTTTTGTATATAAATGCATAGTGATGTATTCTCTGAAAAATGGCTATTAGGTTTACGGTGTACTGGCAAGAATGTCAAGTGACCTTGTTTGGCTATTATAAAAAAGTATTTTTAAAGTATTTTCCTTTCATATGCTGTGCTTTGTGTGATGCGTCATGGGCGTGATGGAAGCTATTAGGAAACTTGTGTATAGAGGAAACGGGAGAAAAACATATAGATTGAGTTGTTTCTGTGTCAAGAGCAAAAATAATGTAAACTGGAAAGCTAAATGCTCTGCCCATCTTCTACTGTCAAACACACATATTAATTAATGAATCTTTATGGAGTATTTATTTTGTTTGTGTTACATGAACACACTGCAGAGCCACGGAGATTATATGCGTTGTTGTTTCTGCATATAAGGGTGGAATAAAAGTATTTTACTTCCAAAAATAAGTGTATAGTATCAATAGAAGATGTCTTTTATATTTACATACTCAAAAGTTTCAAGGTACTAGACAAACCAGGGGCTTAAGGAGCTGGGGGAAGCAGTGGTACTATCGCTATTATTAGGATGAATTGTATTTGTTTTCTTCGGAAAAACAAACCCGTATTAAGCATTTGAAGGGAAGAACTCATAGAAAAAGGAACAAAAATCAGACAGTTTATCATCCTGTTTTCACCCCCACCCCTCAATGAATTGTTTTGTCTTTTCAAGCATCAGTGCCTTTTCAACCTTTGTAACTGTTATGTGTATCCCTCAGTTTATAATGAAAATGGTGGATCTAATTTGTCTGAAAAACAAATATACATATAATTCTCAGTGAAAGCAACTCGGTCCACAATTGCAAAATTTGGCGCATGGTGAGAACATTAATGATAAGTTGTAAGTAAACAAACATGCAGAATTTTGTGGAGATAGGGCAATTGGTGGCACTATAATAGTAAAAAAAAGGTCTCAAACACAAAGTGATTTAATGTTCAATTCAATTCAATTCAGCTTTATTTGTATAGCGCTTTTACAATGTAGATTGTGTCAAAGCAGCTTAACATAAATGGTCATAGTAACTGGAACAGTGTAGTTCAGTTTTTAGTGTTTAAGTTCAGTTCAGTTCAGTTTAGCTCAGTTCAATGTGATTTAAAATCATTACTGAGAGTGCTGAATGTGTGTTGATGCTTAATACAGTGTTTCAATGACCATTTTAGCCACTAGACGGATAAACTTAAAATTTGCAATGCAGTGTATCCACTGCTCAAGGTTAGCCAATTAAATTTGAGCACCCTTTAAACACAGTTAACGATGGCCCATCGATTTAATAATGTGATTATAAACCATCATACAAAAATTTGGAGACATGGAACAATAGGTGGAGCTGTAACTGTTTAAAGGAAATGTTTAATTTACTCAACTTTTCATGAATGGACTTGTTCTATATATCATATGAAAGCCCTGCTTAATCTGATTACTTGGACGACACAAACACAGCTGTTTCACAAACTGCCTATTCAACATTTGTTAATTCAATCTATAAACTCTTACACACTTATCATAAATTTCATTGTTGATTAAATTACTTACAAACTTCCTAACTGATAAATAACCTTAAAAACCTTATTTTTATTATTATGTTTTATATTTGCATTTTAGAGATACAAATGGGCTTAAACATCCAGTGAAACTGCACTGAATGACCTGATTCATACCTAAGCCGCTTTTCCACTATCGTGCTGAATCGTTCTTTAAACAGAACTGTTCCATTCCGTGCCAAACCGGGCCAGACATCACGGATACGGTTTCATTTTCCACTGTCGTGCTGCGACAAAGCTCTTTAAAACATTACACAAAACGCATCAGTAGTTGCCTTGGTAACGCAATGTAAACGGCTCCCTTTGTTCAACTAAAGTTAAATAAGAGCCGAAACTATTTATTTATTTTTTTTCATAAAAGCAAAAGCAACCATGTGACTAAACACTGTTATGCCGCTCTATGAAATAGGGGTGCTAAATGTGCACCCTTATTTATTTATATGTTGCGCAGCTCTGGCTAAATTTTATTTGGAGGGAAAATTACCAAAATGTAACGTGATGATTAAAAATAATTGGAGGGGAAATAAATAATATTTAAAATCTCTGAACATAACAGAAAAATAAACAATGATAAGACAACAAAAATAGTGCATTTGTATTATAGTGGCAGAAATATAATTTTGTACAGGCCTTGTCAAAGGTGAGCGGGCACTTTCACTAATAAAAACACAGCACATAAATTATTTCATTTTTAACAATTAATTAAATTACACTGCGTTTTTATATCAAAAGTTGATAATGATATAAAATATACTACATTTTGATGGTAAAATGAAACCAGTTAAGCGATGGCTGTTATTTGTTTTAGTATTCAAACATTAAATAACGAATGCAGCAAGTGAAAAAAAAACGAATATGAAACAACACGTATATTGCAGGATTTAAAGCATTTAAAGCACTATTATATTTAGCAAAATGCTGCTCTATTATCTTTTTATTTTGATCATTTTATTTTTATTATAATAATTATTTTTGTGTTCATATTAACTAACAAGCTGTAGGCGAATTATTGCTAGACGTTTTAGAAAATATTTGCGTAGCTAGCCTATATAAAGATCACCACAAAAAAACTAAAACACAGAAACATACATGCCTCATAAATGTCATATAACTTATGTATAACTGAATCATATAATTATCTAGAGCTGAAATGATGAAAATTGCTCATTTTATTTTTTATAAAACATTTGTCAAAACGTATTGATATTTTTTGAGTAAAAGCAATACTGACATTTAAGAATCCATATTTATTTAATTCATTCATTCTTTTGACTTGTTTATTAGTGCATATGCTATAATATAAATCATACAACAGTACCTTGGACAGTTACAGTGCCGCTCCGTAAAGCTGTCAAGCAAAGTCTTTTGGACGGCCGACATTACAACACGACGTCCTTCAGGTGGTCTCGCCGGTATTAACACGCTGTCCTGGCTTTGAATTAAAAAGTGCAATTATTTCCTCGTTGTTAAAAGAGTCTGCAAGTTCGTGTTCCATGGATATATATATATATATCGTGATGTTGTTGTGGAATTTGGACATCGACGATGCTAAGCGTGACTTTATTCACTTTATTCGATGCGCAGCAGGAAAAAAGTGAGCAGCGCAAGTCGCTGGCATGTTTCTCCCAGATCAGAGCGAGTTTTGTGCTGTGAAATACAGCGCTGCGTGCAATAAACTCACATTCAGCAGGCGAAGTAGGTCTGTATTCAAGTCAATAAAATAATAACGTTAATGAATAAAATATCTTCGTAAGAATGTGATGAGTTATTCACTTCTCTGCCAGAGACTGCTCTATGCTCTCATCCCATACGATCCCATACGAACCACTAACATCATTAATTTAGGAAATCATCCACCCTTTTCAAACTGTATCGTTTAGACCTGGATCGTTATTTTATATTAAATGTACTGTAGTTTATTGAGGATGTCTGATGACTAGCGCGCTTCTGCTGAGCCAGCTGTGGTAGCTTAGCAACCGAGTCGCGACGTCAACACACAGAATCTGTCAGCACAGTTCAGCACGGTTGTCTAACCGTGCCGAGAATTCCGGGCTGAGAACGGTTTGTAATCGTGCCGCGCTGTTCCAGTCTCAGTGGAGAAACAACCGTAACCGTACCGAAGTGTTCTTAGAACGGTTTGGCACGATAGTGGAAAAGCAGCTCTAGTTACCAGAATATCATACTGGAGCATATTCTCTTAACTGGGACTAATAAGCAATCAACCAGAGCACCTTAGCAACTGCATTGCACCATGATAAAAACCATATTGAGCGTCTTAGCAACTACATTTCACATTTTCTTTTGAAAATCACCTTTAAAGAAACTTTCTCAGATTATGAGTCTTGCCTAGTTTAATTTTTGACTAACAAGTGAATAATGTTGATGCATCTTTGAAATGTGGTTGCATTTGCTTTATTTTCAGAAGTTGAATGTCCCTGCAGTTCTGAAAGCTCCGAAAGAGAGAAAACCAAGCAAGAAAGAGGGAGGATCGCCAGGGAAGTCATCAAGCCTCCCAGCTATGCTCTACAGGTTAGACTGCAATCAATTGAAGGTGCTAGAAAATTTCCCAGCGTTAGCCATTACAGAAGGACTGTGTTATTATACCATCAGGTTTAGATGTTACATTCGTTATAATTATGCAAAGAGAAAATGTGTGGAAAAAATACCCAACCCTAAATAGCAACACCAGACACGGTCGTGTTCTGCAAATAAACAAGTTTCATGTTCTTCACAGCTGTGGGATTTGTAAGAAAAACCAAGACCAGCATCTTTTACTGCTGTGTGACACCTGTAAGCTGCATTACCACCTGGGCTGCCTGGACCCTCCGCTCACACGCATGCCGAAGAAGACCAAAAACAGCTACTGGTGAGAACAGGAATGGGAGAGGGAATTGAATTGTGATTAAAAATAACTTCTGGAAACACTTGCATATTGTAGACCTGTAGAGCAGGGTTTCTATTTATTAGATAAATCTGTGGCGACGTATGAAATATTGTGTCCAGGTCCAAGCCGCTACTCATTTGAATTGATAAATATTCGTTTATGACCACTTTTTAGTCATATTACATATTAAAGTGAGTTTAAATACAATTATGGTAAATACAACAGTCTCTGGACTTGCTGCATCACAGACACCAATATTTGTACAGTTTAGAAAAAATGAATCACTTTTGGCCAGCTGATAATAGGCATGAATATATTCAGTGCTCAGTATATATACACCCCTCACAAATCTATCCTTTAGATTTATATTATTATTAGAAAGCTATACAATATTATATTTGTGCATATACATTAGATTAGTCAGTACTAAAGCCAAATCTAAAGCTAATCTAACAAAATAACTTTTGATCCAAAAACTAGTACACCCAAATTTAAGGTGTAAAAAAATTAAATACAAATTAAAAAAAAGAGGAAAAATCAAGAGAACCAAAAAAAAAAAAAAGATAAAAATGTTGTTAAAATTATTATTATTATTATTATTTTGTAATATTTTGCTTGAATTTAATTGTATTATCTTCCAATTCCTAAAGATGTTCTATGGCTAAAATATTATTTTAGTAAATACATCTGTTTAATAAATTAGTTTTGTTTAAATGCACCAAAATAGAACCCCTATATTCACTGAGAAATGTATAAAAATATTCATGTTCAAAATGTGGTGTATTCGATGAGCCTCCCCATAGAGTTTGATAGAGCAATTGGACCCGGAAACCACTTTTGTGTGATGCCACACTTAACAAGCGGATAATGATAAAAAAAAAAAAAAAAAAAATGTGAGTCACGCTTTTTAATAAGATTTGATTAGTTAATGCATTTACCATATTAATCATAGTTCGACATTTACTAATGCATTATTAAAATCTAAATTTATGCTGGTTAACATTAGTGCACTGTGAGTTAACATGAGCTAACAATAGGTATTTCCATTAACTAACATGAACACATAATGTAATGAATGTATTTTTTCGTTGTTTAATCGTGTTAGGTAATGCATCAACTATAGATGTGAGAGTGCTTGTTTCTTAATGCGTCATCCTGCAATTTGTCCTGCGCTGTGCTGCAACAGCAAGTTCTGCTTTTTTATTTAAAATAAATTAAAAAATAACTCTTTTGTACTTTAGGCAATATCCATCAGGTGGCGCAAGTATTACCCCTTTTCCATTGTTGGGCCAGCAAGAGCAAACACCCCCCAATTAAACAACTTGCCCAGGGGTGCGTTTCTGAAACCATCATTAGCCAACTAAGGTCGTAAGTTCCATCGTTATAAACTTAGTTTGTTGATTTGGTGTTTTCCAAATCTATCGTTCCAACAAACACACAAACAAACAAGCTTGTACATTTGCAACTATTTTTCTAGAGCTGTAGTTAGAAGCATAGCTCCTGGTGGTGTTTATATTCCCAGTCTATTCCCCCCTATACCCTATTCCTTTCAAACTTTTCAACATTTAAACTTGGAATGATTAAAAAAATGAAAGCATTAAACCTGTTAGACAGCACTCACTTTTGGGGATTTACACATACCTAACTTTAAATATTAACAGTTCTTGACCTCAGTGAGCTACAAACAAGCATTAGGTATTATTGGAAAGAAAACATCCTAGAACGTTTCGTGCTAAAAATATGAAAAGTTATACATTATGAAGTTATGAGAAAAAAAAAATTGTACTGTCTTTAATATTGTTTTTCCATATACAAACACAGGAAAACATTAATGCAATGACCTAGAAAAAATATGCCTTGAATGTCAAGTGTTTCATGAGTTTCTATTTCAAATTTAATGAAAATCAGTCATCTCGCTTACACATTAACTAATACAGTACAATCTTATTGTAAAGTGTTTCTAATGTGTGAAAGTCTATATGAGTAAATAAAAGCTAAAGAAGATGCTCACAAACAAGGCGTTCACAAAATGTTACTTGAGTGTCATCATGTGGCGTATCCAGTATTAAATTGAATTAATAATAAGTCAATAAAGTCCAACTTTTGGTATTTCCCCTCTTTTGTATAGGAAAAATGGCTTTCTTTGTTATTAGGAAATTACGGGAAAAATAATTTTGCCAAACTATGATAACGCAACAAAAATCTAACTGCATGACATGTATTTATATTAAGGGTGTCACAATCCTCCAAATCCTCGATTCGATCACATTTTCAATTCTAAAGGCACGATTCGATTCGATTTTCAATTATGAATAATTAATTAATGACCAATTAATTATTTGTAGCCTACCATTTAAACTACCTGACCTGCATGGTCTTTGTTTTACCCATAAACAAATCATACAGTAAATGAATAAAGGCAAGATACACACATAATTACCACCTGTCAATCACTTTTTCTGCGGGACTCGTGAATAGGCAGTGATCTGTGTTGTTATAATGGCGTCGGTAAAAAAGACGCACAACCAACAGGAACCAGCCAACAGTATCTGAGGTGTTCGCTAAAATGACAAAGTATGGAGGGCTGCTCAGAAACGCTACATGCCACTGTGGATGTCAAATCGTTGTCGTTCTAAAATGCCATTTAAAAACAAAGACAGTGTAAACAGGGCCTGAGTGTGTACTTTTCGCGAGCGGATTTGCAACGGGGGCGGGCGGAGGATCGCGATGCCGGTGTTGTCTATCGGACGAACTGTACGTAATACGTACATAGCAGAGCTTGCAAAACTGTGTTTTTTTTTTGTCGACAACACGAACGTTGTCAACATAACTCACTGGAAATCCAAAATGCTTACACACTGGCGACTTCATTGAAAGAGGAGAGGGTTTAAGCTCTGTCGACGGGTCTCCTGCTTCTGCAGTTTAACAGGCACTTCGACAAGCCTGTTTTTTTCCCGCTTGGCAAGCCAAGCTGACGTGACATGGGGCCGTGGCAGCATCGACGATTCTATTTTTTGATTCAATAATCGAAATTGAGCATAAATTTCGATCGATTTCGGTTAAAAATCGAAATCGTGACACCCCTAATTTATATACAAAAAGGGATCATTATAGATTTCAGAGGATCTTATTACATTTTCTGTTGTAAGTAAACAATAAGTTAACATGTTAGGCTATGACAGCCCTTTTATTTGTAAAAAAAAAATGTCTATATTAAAATAAATGATGTGGTAATCCACTTGTAGTGCTTCATAATGTCCCTCCGTGTTCACTTTCGTGAGGTTACTCAAAATGTCACTTTGAAAATTGATGTGGAGCTCCACAGTTGCGTGCGTGAGCGTTTCTGTGTTTTGTTTATTTGTCAAGCTGAGCACAATGCTTTCGCTGCTGATTCGAGTAATTCATTTAATCCATGAATAAGAAAGCGTGATGTGGTTCCGCACTGCAGGATGGAAATTAGAAAGCATTTGAAAGATAAAATTGTGTGGGGGGGCCAAGTCGTACCTAATTACTGGCAACTGCCTGCCCCTGAGACAGTAATACTGTATAATCAAAAAGCTTTTGCTCGCTCTAAAGAATTCAGCTATTCCTTCAATTTTATATATTGTTTTTGAGGGATATTTAACAACCCTTGTGTTTTGATGAATAAGACACATCTGCTTCCTGAGGAGAAAAGGAAAAAAAAACAATGACATGGACCTTGAAAGCCTCTCTCTCATCTCTAAGCGTTCTCCATATTGAGAAATCAATAAGGTCGAATGAAAAGCAAAAGAGAATACCTGACTCTTTCATCGCTCATCTTTTCCAGGCAGTGCTCTGAGTGCGACCAGGCCAGCAGTGACGAGGCTGACATCGCCATGGAGACACTACCAGATGGAACCAAAAGGTCCAGGAGGCAGATCAAGGGACCAATCAAATTCATCCCTCAAGAAATGAGCCCGGAGCCCAAGAAGCCTCAAGTAAGAGGGACTGTGAGTATGAGCATATCATGACTTGGCTGATCAAATGACATACTTTAGTGCAGTGAGGCTGTGAAGGGGTTTTTCTAAGATGACTTACATCATAAACATCAATTTAAATTCTTCTTTATTTCTATATCGCTGTTACAATGTTGATTGTGTCAAAGCAGCTTAACATAGAAGTTCTAGTAAGTAAATTGAAACTGCGTCAGTCTATTTTTCAGAGTTGGAGTTCATTTTAGTTTAGTTCAGTGTGGTTTAATTTTCACTGCTGAATGGCAAATCCATCGGTGCGCAGCTCCACTAATCTCAAACCGCGCAAGCCAGTGGCAATAGTGGCAAAAAACAAACTTTACCAATCGACGAAAGTGGAAGAAAAAAAAACCTTTAGAAAAATTAGGCTCAGTTGGACACAACCATTTCTCCTCTGGCCAAACTTCTTATGCAAAGCTGAGTCTCTGCAGAGGCTGGAGAACACTGGACCTGCATGGTGGATAAGCTGCAGGTGTGAGTAGTTCACCGGTGGGTGTTCAGGCTGGCCCACACCATCAATGCGGCTACTCGTCTTTCACTGGGGTGTTTCAGGAATTCGTGGTCTCCACTCCTCCATGACCGCCACAGCATCTGATCAGGATACGGCCTGGTCCAAGATTATGGATACCTTTAGAAGTCCTCTATGGTTGGCATTATCTCTCTTCACAGGTCTTGGGATAAGTATCCACAGGTAATAAATAGAGATCAAAGAAAATAATTAGAGTAGCTGCTGTTATTATTATTAGTGTATTTAAACAAGGGATATTAAATATCAATGCAAAAATGAAGTGTTATAAATTAAAATAGTAGTTATGTAAACAAATATATAAAGCATATGATTATATCTAACAAAATGTCTGGTGCATTAAGACAGAAGGATGGGTCATGGAAATTCTGGAATATCATGGGATCTCAAAAGGTTTATTCCAGACATTGATAGCCAGGACGTTTTTATATTTTTTTTCCAAGTCATGAAAAATCATTTATTTTTATACCATATTTTTATCATGCCTGTTAGTATGGTTAGGCTGTTTTCCTGCTCCATTTTATTCTCTTCATGCTCATCAACTGGCGGTCACTTAAAGAGCAAGTATTATGCAAAAATCACCTTTATACGGGGGTTTAACGCAGTTGATGGTGAAAGACGCAGCCACTAGTGACAATCTCTCCTTCATTAGCATCGACAACCCTGAGTGAGAAGCAGCCGTCCACCATTAGAGATTTCTTTTCTTTCTTGCTAAATCGTCTACAAAGGCTGCGTAATATGTCTCTTTAAGTTATTTGCAGTCAATGTACTGTACTGTTAATTAAGGTTAATTAATATGTGAGCCTAATAATTATTTTAGGTCATTTTACTTTGAAAATTTTATTTAATGTAAAAGATTAACACAATGGGTTTTCCATATTTGACTCAACATTAAGATATTATGATCCAGCGGTTTTTTTTAGAGTGTTGGTAAGAAAAATGTCTGCCTCAAAGACAGGATGTTAAAAAGTAGACCAAAGAAAAACAAAATGTAAATTTACATAGACTCAGATGCAAAATCTGAGGTGAATTACACATTGGTCTTTGTTTCCATTATAGATCAGGGGAATTCAACTTTTTAGTAATTGATAATTAGAGAAAAGTCAGGGAATTTAATATTTGGCTTAGAGTGGGAACCCTGTATAATGAATTTTGCAAGTCTAATCCTCAGACATCATGGCCATAGACTGTTGGATGAACGTCTCATGCATAAATCGTCAGTTTATTGGTTGAAGTCTTTTAAACTTTGGGACACACATACCATATTTTACGATTCACCTAAGACAATCCTTTGTGACTAGGTTTGGGTATGCTTGAATTTTTATGACATTGTTTTCTAACCAATACCTTAAAAATGGTACTTGTTTAAAATGGATTACAGAACGAATTTCAATAAAAATATGACATTTTGTGTGATGTTTTATTTGGTCCGATACTTACTGATCAACACCAGGTTTTGATACACAACCCCTCCATTAAACAAGAAAGTCATAATGTTTACAACTGAGACAGAATCAACTGATTAATGGATTTTCAAAAGTATTTGAAGTTCGGGGCATTGACTTGGTTGCACGCCACCATCCTAAATTTTACTCTACCAAAACAAATAGTGAGTAGTTACTTTTTTACGTTGGTTAGATTCTCTCTTGGGATTTCCTTGGCTATTGAAGCTGCGATGGATTCCAGACCTTTTTCTGTCAGTCTGAAAATCTGTCTACGCAGGACTATGTCTTCATTAGCTTCTCAAATCAGTGAAAACATGGCCCAATTCTGAGATAGACCCACAAATCCCCTGTAAAATGTTTCTGGAAAATGTGAATTACTTGGCTTAAGGGACTCTTTGTGCTAGTCCAATTTAAGCTTCGTCTAGCTCACACTCTTGTCTTAGGTGAAACAGTCATTCATTGAATTAAAATTGATTCTTTGCTCCTCGTGTGAATTAACTAATTGATCTGTTCTTTAGTCTCTTGAGGTTATCGGTGAAGGTCACAACAGCTAGCCTGGCTGTTAACTTAAACAACCTAAACACTCTATCATCTTTAATTGTTTTATACAGTCACCTTGAAACTGATACAGACACAATTAAGGCATCAGTAAAAATGCCACTGGAGCTGTTTCCTAGCATTTCCAGCATATTTAGAACATTTGCATTTAGAATCGTTTCCAAACTTAATTAGTTGCTTAAGGTAACTGCCTTTCAAAGTAACCTCAAAAGAGGCTGATTTGTGACTTGGGCTGCATAAAATTGGAAAAATCTGACATTGTGATGTTTTGTTTTGCTGTAATATATATTGTGATATAAACACAATTTCAGCTGATGATTTGAATCGCTCTATTTGGAAGATCTTATTCATGGATCGACTGGGGTGATCAAGTCTTTTTCTATGCAGTGCATCTGCATAAAATATAAAATGCAAGCATAAATAAATATGACAGTGCAAAGATTAAAGTAGCATAAACAGCACTATGGTTTTATGGGGAGTCAGATATAGAAATTGAACATTCAAATGTAAAATAACGTGGTCATCATTGTATAAACAATTATATATTTGAACAATAATATCTTTATTTAATCCTGCGATGTGACTATTGCAGATACGTACATTGTGATATTGATGCTCAAAGGATATATTGTCCAGCCTTATTTGTGATTCATAAATATTACAACAAATTAAAATTGATTACATTTCAGTTTGACATTAGCATGTTGCCTATCTACAACTAAATATCAAAGACAGTAGTTATTCAATGATTGTTGTCGTTTTGCAAAGATTTTGAGATTTTATGGCAGGGATAACTACCGTGGGGTGCTTCCTAAACAATATCACTCACTGCTAAACTACCATATTAAATAATATGTAGCATATTCCAATGCGTTATGAGTGTGAAGGATGTTTTTTAACTTGTATAAATTTGTCATTAAATACAAGCAGTCAGATTTATGATTTGAACTTTTAGGGCCTTATCATACACCCAGCGCAATGCAGCGCAAAGTGCGACTCAATTGTTGTTTGCTAGTTTCAGCTCAACGCCAGAGTCATTTTGACGCTTTGCACCATGCTGTTTAAATAGCAAATGCATTTGTGCTCATATGTGCGTGCATAGGCGTTCTGGTCTAAAAAAGGTTTGTTGAGGCGCATTGCTGGTGCATTGCTATTTTGAGGAACTAGAATAGACTGTTCAATAGACCAGCTAATGACTAGACTTTTTTGACCAGGTCTAATGTCCAGCGCAGAGCACGTTAGTTGTGCACCTTGCTTAAACATTGCTTAATACACACAGGATGTACTGCAATACGCAAATATCTTTACAAATGAAAAATAATTAAAGGATTAAAAAATTACAAAAAATCTTATTTCCTAGCCTACATAAATATAAAAACACTGCCTCCATGCCTTCTTCATCTCAGGGGTCTTTCAGTTTATTCATGATGATGTGTGTAATGTTATTATTATTAGCAGTATTATTTATTATATGAATATTTATTTTTGTTTTATTAAAACAAGCTTAGATTTGTTAACCTGTCAGGGTTTGGACAGGTGTGTATTTGTGTATTTATACACAAATACAAATGTGTGTTATTGTTCATTTATTCATTTGCTGGAAATTAGAACTGAATTTAGAAATAGTTTTAAAACAAATCTTTGAGCATAACAAACAAAATTAATTATGTAGGCTAATGGATGTCTGTGCGTACAACATGTTTCCTTATCCACGAGAGTGAAAGAGACAGTAAAGAATAAGGAGGCTCATTCTCGTGCCGCAGATGGTCCTTTTAACTGTTTTCTCGCTGGGGAAGTGCTCAGTTTTTGCACTTACAAAGTCCGCCATGTAAATAGCAAATGTGCTATGGTGCGACGCAACTGACTCTTAAAGGGAATGGGAGATGAGACTCTGATTGGTTTATTCTCAAAACACCTATAACTCATTAAGAGAATAAGCTCAACCCTGTAAGACCATGCTCCACGGCGTAAAGTGGATTTTTCTGTCCTTTAAATAGTAAAAGTGGATGAGGACACGTCCTTAATGCTTTTGCGCCCTGCACTTTGAACTTTGTGATGGGCAGTGTGATGGGCGATGTCGCATTACAAGTAACACAAGTTATGTAATAAAATTACTTTTGCGTTGAAAAATAGCTAGTAAAATATTATTTACTGTCACAGAAAAGATAAAATAACTTATGAGAGATGAGTTATTAAAACTGTCAAGTGTGTCATATTTTTTGTTCACTTATGTTGGCTTAAAATCCTGTCTTTGTAGGCAGCTTACTATAATTTGCAACAGAGCATTCATTTAATAGTCTATTGAATGATCAGGCTTTCTTTAGCTTTTGAAGCAGAATGCCATATTAAAGTGTTGTGTGTGTGTGTGTGTGTGCGCGTGCGTGCGTACGTGCGTGCGTGTGTGTGTGTGTGTGTGAGAGATTTCTCAGACTTGAGATAGGGCTTGTCTTTCTGGCTCTCCGTAGCTTCGACTTATCACTGTCCAGCATTCTCTGATCATGCGATAGCGCTCCGGCAGCCTGGCACCCTTAAGGAAGACAAAAGATACCCATCGGAGAAACGACAAGCTCTCCAGCGCTCCTTCATTTAGTCTTTTTCAACCTTTTGTTTTAAAGCTTAGTCAATAAACCTCTCTCTGCTCGTTTTTTTTTTTAAAAACCGAATTAGAAAAATAAAGCCCAATTTTTACAGAGCTGCAGCCACTTGCTCTGGCTGACGCATTTCGAAATAGCTCAGATGAAGGAAGAAGGAATGACTTCCGGACGTTGTTTTTGTTTGCTGTGTTTATGTGTGAGTGTGTGCTTGTGAATGCCAGGCAGGGTTAATGTGTTTTGCCTTTAGTCTCTGTGACGCTTGCCCAGAAGTGAGGCGAAGGCTTGAGCGGCTGGATTAAAAGGCTTTTATTTTTCTCTCTCTTCTCTAAACTCCACCAAAGAAAGATGCTTCATTGCAGAATTTATCTTCACTTGCACTCCAGAGTGTGGCAGCGGCTGAAAGGAGCCCTGCTTTGCATTTTTAATGCCCTTAACCAGCCGGTGTGGCGGTGGCAAGCCCTAAAGCTGTGTTCTGATTTATCACGGCCAGCTAATCGACCCCCTGCCATTCAGAAGTCAGTGGTGTTCAGCTTTGCTAATGTACAGTACTTTTCCTTCGACCACTGAACACCAGCCCTCCCGCAAAACTGAAATGGCTCTCATGACTGACGCACACTGAGATTTTGTTGAGACTCTTTATTGGGCTTGAAAAGCTTTTATGCATCATTCGAGAGACCGAGGGCTTTGGAAATCTTGCTATAATTAGTGGAGTTTGCTAAAGCAAGTTCTGCTATTTCTCATAACTTACTACTTGTTATATCGATCTGACTTATAACTCATATTGTGAAGGAGAGGTTTACTTTTATTTGGAGCCAGTTTTGTTTTTGCCTCTGGCGGACAATAAAATGTGAAAAAAAACTGTCCATATATTTGCCTCATTAGAGAGTATGTGGAATTGCTGAAGGCTGTCCAACTGCTCGTTAACGCAAATTTCTAATTGGCCAATCACATGGCAGCAACTCAATGCATTTAGGCATGTAGACATGGTCAAGACGATCTGCTGCAGTTTAACCTGAGCATCAGAATGGGGAAGAAAGGTGATTTAAGTGACTTTGAACATAGCATGGTTGTTGGTGCCAGATGGGCTGATCTGAGTTTCAGAAACTGCTGATTTACTGGGATTTTCACGCACAACCATCTCTGGAGTTTATAGAGAATCGTCAGAAAAAGAGAAAATACCAGTGGAAGTTCTGTGAGCGCAAATTCCTTGTTGGTGCCAGAGGTCAGAGGAGAATGGCCAGACTGGTTCCAGCTGATAAAAAGGCAACAGTAACTCAAATAACCACTCTTTACAACCGAGGTATGCAGAAAAGCATCTCTGAACACACAACATGTCCAACATTAAGGCAGATGGGTGCCACTCCTGTGAGCTAAAAACAGGAAACTGAGGCTATAATTCACACAGACTCAGCAAAATTGGACAATAGAAGATTGGAAAAACGTTGCCTGGTCTGATGAGTCTCAATTTCTGCTGTGACATTCGAATAGTGGGGGCAGAATTTGGTTTCAACAACGTGAAAGCATGGATCTATCCTGCCTTGTATCAGCGGTTCAGGCTGGTGGTGTAATGGTGTGGGGGTTTTCTTGGCACACTTTGGGCCCATTAGTAGCATCGTGTCAATGCTACAGCCTACCTGAGTATTGTTGCTGACCATGACGTGTCATGCCATAAAGCTCGAATCATCTCAGACTGGTTTCTTGAACATGACAATGAGTTCACTGTACTCAAATGGCCTCCACAATCACCATATTTCAATCCAATAAAGCCCCTTTGGGATGTGGAACGGGAAATTCACAAAAAAATCGGACAAATCTGCAGCATGGGGGTCCACCCCCGTACTAGTAAAGTGTACTTATTAAAGTGGTCGGTGAGTGAGATAAAAACAATAAGAGACTCTTACAAATAGAAACCACTTCAGGGTGAGGTTTTTTTTGGGTGAACTATCCCTTTATTTAACCCACAAAAAGAAGCACTGAGTGTAAAACACCACTACTTTGTAAACTAATTTGTTTTGTGAAAAAAAAAAAAAACTATATCGATTTATGAATTTTCTGTTATTTTATTAATTCATACGTTCATTAAAATTTTAATGTTTAACTTTATTTTATTTACTTAACTCTTTCTCTTTATTTAACTGATGAAAAACCTTTTTGAATTGTATCTTGCGTATGGATTTTTCCTGTATTTTAAGCTGCTTGCTACTCTTTATTACAGTGTCTTTGAATGCACCACTAGTTTTTCCAATCTTGTGGAAATCGATTCAAAAAAAATTTAAAAGTTTTTTTTTCCCTCCCTTGGCTGTCCTCTTCCCAAGATTCTACCCTACATGTACAGTACTTTACCATCACATAGAGCTTCTTGACGCAGAGGACAACCGATCTAGCCTTTAATAGATTACCTTAATCGAGTCTGCCGTAATGAAGGAATAATGAAATAAATGAGTGCCTTTGTTTGGTGCCACCATCGAGGGAGAAGTGGCAGAGGCATTTAAGTGCCAATTGGCAGTGTGGAAGCAGTTAGCATTTATAATGATAAGTGTTCCATCTGCTGTGTGGTGGCAAGCCAAAGGCGACAGATGGAATTGTTTTCACAATCTGTTTAAATATGTTGTCGTTTTTTTTTCTTTCTTTTTTAAAAAGCCCCAGCTTGGCACACTCGTATGCCCGTTCGCATTAAGGTGGAGATGTTTGATTTGACTCGTGCAGCGCCACTGTTGTTATTCCTGCGTCTATCAGCCACTGATGGAGATGAAGGGCTGATCCGCTGATGGTAGACAAGCAAAAACGCCATTGCAAAAAGTGTCACAGGAGAGTTGGATACTCGATCTTGGTTCATGACACACACAAAAATCCAATTTAACACCCATCGTTGACCCAATTGCAGAATGACTTGATATCTGGATGGAGAGGGGCACCGGTCTGGGCTCTAAACAAAGGGATTGAATCCCTCTTTGCCACACAAGGGGGAGTCGGACTGAATGAGAGATTTGGATTAGAGAAGAGCACCACTGTTTGACATCTGTAGCAGCTACAGTGAGCTGCAAGTCACCAGCTGCTCTGCGTGAGCTGTTTGCTCATGGAGAGCATGAAACTTTGTTCTGTTCAGCTTACTGCCACATGGCTTCAACAACATCACATTACAATCCAACTGAGCGGCTTTTCAATTCTCATTTTACTTCAATAGTTTTTACTTCTTTTTGGTTATGGATCCAGGAAAACATGTAATTCGTTATTTCGGCTTATGCAATTATTTCAACATCATTACCTGCATCCAAATGTAGGTGTAGCTTCGTAGTGCTAGTGTTGGCAAAAAGCAGCATGAGTAATTACTGTGACGGTATCTGTAATATTAATGAAACACAATAAAGTTTAACTTTGAAACGTGCTGCTCAGCAAACTATGTAATTCAATTAAATTGCAATTAAATTTGTGAAGTAAGGTTTGATAATAGGAATTACTTTTTGTTTTGATTAACTGGGCAAACCTATTTCTGATTGTATTGGGCCACATTTGATTTAAAGTCCCCCTTTATGAATTTAAAATAATTTACTCACCTTTCACTTCTCACAAACTTCTGAGTTTTTTTTTTTGTTTTTTCGTTTTGTTGGAGACCTATAACCATACTCTTCCCTAGTATTTGTTTTCCTACTATGGAAGTCAATGGTTGCTGGTTTGTAATGTTCTTCAGAATAAGTATTTTAATTTTAACATTTAATTTTTGACAATTTTACTGTGGATTGGGTAGGGTTTCGTTGGTTGCTAGGTGACCATAAACCATTTTCTCAGAAGATGAAGAGCTGACAAAACATTGCTGTCACTCTGATACAAGTTTTATTTATGGAGAAAATTACAAAGCACTGCAGTGTTTGTCTGAGATAATTTGTCTACCGAAATGTGCATATTCTATACAAAGTTCTTGTCACGTGACTCGCGGTATTCATTTAACAGTGTCCGCCTGGAAGGCGAGCCTTCACACAGCTTGCGCTCACAAGCCACACACCTCCATTGGAAATAACAAACTTGTGGAAACTCTAGTAAAGACGCGATATGCAAACGGCCCCTAAAAGGTCATCATCATTTGCGATCTCCAGCAGATTCTTGAACAGACATGGTGGATTCACCTGATTTGTTGACAAAGGGGTTGTGGATGTATTCCTTTGTAGTCCGTGGGTCCTTCATTGGGCCTTTCCCCTTAGCGAAGAAACTTTACACACATGTCTGTTTCTTATTGATTTTGCTGCTTGTTGATTAAATTTTGGCACTAAAGTGATAGAGATATAAGCGAGAGAATATGATCATTTTTCAAAATAAAGCATTTTTCAAAATAAAAGATTGTTCTGATTCTATAATAAATAAAATTTAATTAAATTATGATTTCTTGTGCACCCTGGGTACAATTGATCTATGGACCAGTACCGGTCCACGGCCTGGTGGTTGAGAACCACTAAAATATTGTGTACATTTAAATTTTTGTGTGAACTATCACTTTAAACCTATTCTAAAACACCCCATTTTAATTTCAACACTTTCCAACAATATTAGTACAATACATTTGAGCTTGAGAATGATAAATTTGAGTTGTTAAATGGTTAAAAAAATGTATTTTTGTGTAACTTGTGTGACATGTGACTTGCAATGCTTTTTTCTTTGTAGTACAGAACTTGAAAAAGATTAGATTGAGTTATTAAATTGTAAAAAAATAAAATAAAATATGACTTGCCATGATTTTTTCTTTGTATTTCAGAACTTCATGATTTTTCATTACCTCTCTCTTTCTGTGTATCTAGTTTTTTAAGCGATAATCCCTTTAAAGTATTTATTTAAAACTTATTCTTATTCAAAGATCTCTTAATTAATTCCTCTTTTGCTTAATTATATTAATTTTAAATAGAGTAATCTGCTTTTCAAACTCTGCTTTTAAAATATTATACAATGTTGATAACCAAATGTAATTCCCCTTTGTTTGTCCAGAGAACCAGAGGCCAGAAGAGGAAGAGGATGTCCATCTGTGAGGAAGAGAAGATGGAGGTGAGCTTTCCCTTTCTCACCCCCGCACTGCTTTAAGACTGTCTATCTCCCTCATCTACCTCTAATATTTAGAGAGCGTTATGAAGGAAGACAGCTTGTGTGTGTTTGCACAGCAATCTCAGCCCTCTCCACTCACCAGCTCCATTCAAAACACACACACACACGCCGGTCGTCTCTAATAGCTTGCGTTTCCATAGGAACCACTGCCGAGGGAGCGTAGACAGAGGCAGTCGACTCTGCAGAAAAAGCCCAAAGCCGATGACACGCGGACCGAGTGCACCACCTGCAAGGGCCCGGGCGACAATGAAAACCTAGTGAGGTGGGTAAAGCTCGCGCGTCGCATGTCTCTGAAGCATCTGCGCGCGCGAGAGCGTGTTTGATCTAGTGGGGGGAAGGGGAGGGTTATATTCACTTCGTGATTAAAGTTCAGGCTTCATTATAAGGACTCTGCCATGCATGTGTGAGTGGGAGGTAGAGCCGGCTCCACGGGGCCCTCTCTATTTGGCTGCCACATGTATTTGCTCACTTGGTTTGGCAGTAATGAGCTGTCTGATTTACTGTCACCACTTGGCCCTCGGTATGAGGTTGTGGTTCCTCCGAACAGGATTATTTTAACGTAAGCGTCAGATCCAGATCAATTATCCCGCTTTACTTTAGCACCTCCTCGTCATGCTCTTCAGTGCCGTAACCTTGTTATGTTTTGGTTAAAATATATGCAAACATGACTAAGAGACTTTTAATTGACGTTCACATAATAGAAGTGACAAACAGTCACCAATTTCCGCCCCGCCGCGATATGACTTAAGATGTTTTTTGGGTAATTGGTGAAAGGACTGTCAGGCTGCAAGTACTTTACAATGCAGAGTAGGGGACGTGCAGGGTTCTAGAAGTGACTGGTATGACGAAATATAATATGTTGATGATATATCATTAGAGACTTTGCTAAATTGTTTGTCAGAGTAGGTAACTATATACACTTAATGTAGTGTGACTGAGATTGATAATGAAACTAAAGGAGTTAACCGCAATTAGTCATCATAAGATAACGCAAATATATTCTGTTCTGACTGACTAATGCTATACGCTTACACCATAGCTTGCCGCAGCCATATCACCCTGCTGCCCAAGACCGGTAACTCACTGAAGCTAAGCAGGGATAAGCTAGGTCAGTACCTGGATGGAATATCACATGGGAAAACTAGGTTTCTGTTGGAAGTAGTGTTAGTGAGGCCAGCAGGGAGCGCTCAACCTGCGATTTGTCTGTGTCCTAATGCCCCAGTATAGTGAAGGGGACACCATTCTGTCACTGAGCGCCGTCTTTTGGATAAGAGATTAAACCAAGGTCCTAACTCTCTGTAGTTATTAAAATTCCCATGACTCTTTTCGTAAAATTGGTCCTGGCCAAATTCCCTCCATTAATCCTTTCCCATGATGGCCTCCCAATCATCCCTATACACCGAATTGGCTGTTTCACCACTCTCCCTATAGCTGATGTGTGGTGAGCGCACTGGTGCTGTTGTCCTGTGGCTGCCGTCGCATCATCCAAGTGGATGCTGCACACTGGTGGTGGTGTGGAGAGGTCACCCTCATGATTGTGAAGCGCTTTGGGTGTACCGTTGTATATGTAAATGCACAAATTACAATTACATTATGCATGCGGTTGCGAAATTAGCTCTCTTTCGCAACTCACTGTGATTCATTGGCCAAATAGACACACAAAAATGTCAGAATGCCCATTGTGTAGTGTGTTTACTTAAACACAGTTAGTAATGTTTTTAGAAATTAACGTAAACACAACAGCTGGGTAGAAGCTGAATGTGTATCAGTATATTAGATCCGTGCAGTCTAGTACATAAGAGATTATTTTTCCCTGCAGAAACTGTATCTTGCTTCGATTCTTACATTTAATCTAGTATTTCTATGTCCTGTAATACGAACTTTTGTGTTACAATTGCAACTTCTTTTCTCACAATTCCAAGTTTATAGCCATTTTTGTCTTTATTTCTTACAATTGTGATTTAAAATCATACTTTTTTTTTAAAATTGTGACGCAAACTTGCAAAAGTGAGTTTGTAAGTTTCAAAGTTTCAAACTTCTGAGAAGAAAAGTCCAGATTATTAGAATTGTGTGATTAAAGTCAAAGTTTGCTTCCTTTCTTTGTTATTCAGCAACAGAAACAAGCTTCCATACTAATAAACCTGCTGCAAACTGTGTTTTTAATATGAACCACTCCCTGCTACCGACTGAATAACCATTGTATCTTCAGTTATATTTCATTTACACTGTGAAGACTTTGCGATGTTTGATTATTACGCATCTGTAGTAATAACTACTACTTTGAGTCAGCTGTACCCGACTTGTACGTGTCTCATTGCTTGCATCAAAAACAAACAGTCTGTCATCCATCATTATCGTCAAATAAACGTTCTCACATCGTGAATTAAGATTTTGTTCGTTATTTTGTACCATCATGCAAAAAGCATCTCATTCGGGCTCGCTGTGGTTTGACCTCAGCTGTGGTGTGAGGTGTGTTGGCCTGACTCTTTCTATCTTTGCATTGAACAGGTTGTGAGAGCCGGGCAGCACCTCCTCCCCTAAAAAAGGACAGATGAGAGACAGACAGGGAGAGAGAGAGGCAAATTAACTGGCTTGAAGAGCGGCGTTGGGGTCGGTGGAGGAGTCACAGATGGTCCGCCCCCGACTGCCACCTTCCGTGCCATGGACTCGATTATGGTTAACCGACGATCCGGCGATTTTTTTTTTCGGAAAGAGTGAAAAGACTCTCGTATGTGGACTAAAATAAATAAACGATTCGTTTTGCACTGGGTGGGGGATGATCAACCCTCACTGGACACTATAAAAGGACTTTATATGGACTTTATGCGGACAGAATACTCAGTTAGCCAGTTTTTGAAGCACTAACTCACCCATAGGGCCGTTCTTTGTGGAATACATGAACATTGACGCTGGTTTTGGGCTTTTTAACTGTGGATGAAAGCAGATTCTGGGTCGTTCCACCATCTTTGCAAGCATCTGGCCTTCTTCGGGCCTCCTGGACTTTCTCTCTTGCTTTCACATTGGCTCTGCATCAGCACACAGATCATTCTGTATGTGCTTCTGAAAGCTACATGTGTCTTCTGTCTTGCTTTTTATTGTGAATGCTTTTGTTTCTTGACGTTTCATGTTTTGCTTGTGCTGTGTACATTATATGGTGCAAAGTAATTAGATGGTAGAAATAAGAATCGGTAGAATCGTTGTATTGAAGTATTGGAATTTTTTTACTAGTTGTGGTCGTGCAATAGAGCTTAATATGGTAATAATCGTATGTAAAGGTATAGTTGTTTCTTTAGTATCATATCAGCGATAGAGCAATACTCTCAAAAACAAAACTGAGCGAACTTGACCACAAAAGATAATTTGTTTGAATATTAGTCATGTAATAAGTACAATGAATTTATTTTTGTTTTATAGTCTTATAATTGCCCTGTCAGTTCAGCACATTTCCTGTCCCAATAGACATTATTGTAATGTTTCTAAACATAATTTTGTAACATTTTTTTATTATTTTATATTTTTATATGATTTTTTATCATATATTTTTTGTCTCATTTAATTATTCATTACTGTAATACAGTATGAAGTGCAATAGTTTTACTTACATTGTTTTATCATGTATGGTTTTTATCATGTATGATTTAAGTACATATATTTTTTTACATTAAAATGATGGCTTTAATGTTAATGAAGTGACTATTAAAAGGATCAATGCTCCAAAATAATATCTATATACAGTCAAGCCCAAAACTTACAGGTTTATGAATAATTTCGGGCTTGACTTTATACAGTGCTTCCCACATATATACTTTACTTGGGCGGGCCGATGTTTGGTGGTGACACATGAATAACACTATTATTGTCATCCTTTTTTTTTTTTTATCCGTCCAAGAAATCCAAGCATTCATGATCGATTAACCAGTGGAAAATCTTCTCTCGCTCTGCACATTTCCTGCTGCTGGTTCTGTGGGCTTGAGAACTGTCAACACTCCCACTGACAGTCACGTGCTCTGTAGACCCACAGACGTGCCACAATGCATCCGACTGTAGTTTCTGAATCTCCTAAAATTTGTGTTTTACTTTCGCTTTCTAAAGCTGTTGTTATTTGTATGCATTTTTGCATTACCTTTTTGCAGCTGACTCAGAAAAACGTTTCAATACACTCGGAGAGAACAAAATATACTGTTCTGCTAAATATTTGTACACCATTAGAAATGGCTAATCAATATTATCTAATTAATCTACAATTTTTATTCTAGTAATAATTTTTAGCAGTAATGTTTATTTTTATAATTTTTTTCTGTTATTTATTTCTCATTTGCTGTATATTTTATTAATTTAATGATGTTAATATAGTACATACTTTATACTTATATAAAATGCTATGTCAATACTGTAATGTCATGCCTATAAAGCAAATTTTGAGAGAGATAGAGCAGCCTTTACCTGTCTGTAAGTGCACATGGCTCATAAATAGCATAAAAGTAAGAGAAATAGTGGATTTCTTTTATTTCAACAGCCTTTTTTTAATAACTTTAACCCATTGAAAAGAAAAGGTGTATAACAGTGTCATAATAATTTAAAAATATAGTTGAAAAAACATCTTTTTTTGTTTGTCGCATGAAGTTGACCATTTATTTGCTGTCGGTAAATGGTGTCTTTTAATTTGACTGCCACCCCAAGTATATTTCAAACCTGTGGAAGCACTGCTATATGTATTATTATTATTATTATTATTATTATTATTATCATCATCAATAGTTTTTTTTTTTTTCATTAGTTAATTATTTTTCATTTTCATATTTCTTTCCTTATGAATTTGCGGTGAAATATGCTTTGCAGATGCTCTTAACAGGAGATTCTCTCTGTAATAGACTCACAGAATGGTAGAACTCTTGACGTGACAGTAATTAGCTGTGAATGTAGGCTGTGTTGATATTTAGCCTTGCATCTGCTTTGACAGTCATCCTGTTTTATGTTTAAAATAAATCCTAACACGCTGAAAAGCACTCCCTTTCCAAACACTCCTCCCTATCCCCTTGCGTCTCTGACTATTGATAGTCCAGCTATCTAATTCCACAGCAGGGAAGCGGGCAGGCCAAAAGTTCCTTCTCTGACGGCATGTGTACCTTCATGCCATCGGGAAGAGCTTCATCCCTCATGCCCTCTCAAACTGCTTACTCGCACTGGACCAGACACAACACTTCCTTTCCTGGGATTTACACATTTCTCCGTCTCGGGATGACTTTAGCTGGTCTTTCACCTCTCACCCTGCTGTATCTTGAGCCAGAGCTTTATCTCAATCTCCTCTACAGCTGTCTTATAGCTCACAGCATATACTGTGTGTGTGTGTGTGTGTGTGTGTGTGTGTGTGTGTGTGTGTGTGTGTGTGTGTGTGTGTGTGTGTGTATTTGTCAGACACATACTGCATCTGCTTTGCTGAGATAATGCTGCAAGATGGAGCCTTTTAGATTACAGGTCGCCTGTTAAGTCATGTGTTGTCAGTTTAGTGAATTCCTGAGCTTTTTATGTTGTTTTCTGGCATAAGCCGTGCTGCAATTTTGGTTTCAAATGTTTTGGAATTTACAAGTTTGTTTGTACTTGAATTTTTTGGGTACTTGATGTTTTACTTGCCTATTTATTGATTGCATATATTTTTAATATTCTTCAGTGTAAAGGTGCAGTAGGTGATCTGCCAAAATGCTACCCGTTAGCATAATAGCTTTGAAAACGCAGTCCCTCCCCTGCCGTCCAAAGCCACGTCTACTGAATTCACAAACGCGCACCCCAGTGACATCACTAAGAAGTGCAGCAAGGAGGAACTGGAGCTCAAGCTCTCTCTTGCTGGAGCTCAGCTCTGCCAATGTGGCTCTGCAGTAAGTACTACTTGGTTAAACATGACAGTAGACAACCCACTAGATCTTGTCATTCGCCACTTAGAAAACTTTAGGTTAATACTTTATAATACTAAAATTCCCAACACAAACTATTATATCTAGCATGTTTTAGTTGTTTAGCAAGCAAAACTTGTCATAATGTGCAATATCTGGACACTCTCACATGCGTTGTCCTAAAGAGACTATGCTTAGCAAGCCATATGCTAAGCCATACTTAAATTCTAATTCAGACCGAATATTCAGAGTAGCATGGTTAACAATATAGGGAGCCTCACAGGTTGTTATTGTTCAAAAATGAACCAATGTGATGTGAATATAAAACTAACTTGACCTCAGTAAAGCATGCAAGGCGGAATAGCATTATTTAGTTTTGTTTTGTTGTTAAACTAAATTAAAATCTACATTATTGATGCTGTAAAAGGCCCTTTATGAAACCTTATGAGTCACATCAATCTTTAGCTGGAAGATTTTAGTGGCTGAACAACACTTCTGTGCATATAACCCATTCGAAATACAACAATCTATATCAGCTTTGCTTGTTAAAATACTTTTAAAACAGAACATTACCTGCCTAAAAGAAATACTTCAGCCATGGTGTCGTCATTCCTCCAGCGTGCAAAAGTAACTTCAATATTGATTCAGGATTTTCAAAAGTTTTGATTCAGAGTTCATTTTTACTGCTGTGATTGTCTCAAGTGCGCTTGCAAACAACGGATCTGCGGGAACAGGGGTGCGCAGATATACTTATCAGAATTGTGGGAATTATTGGCCAGACAAATTTTAATATTACAAACTTTTTTTATTTTATGCCTCACCTAGAATACAAAAATAAATATAAATACATTTAAGTCATTTACTTTAATCATTACTATTGGAATGTGAAGAGACTTTCAGCCAGCACAACAATACATGTTTCTGAAGACAATCACCTACTGCATCTTTAATACGTCAGTGTGACTTGAGCTGAGGTTATTATGGCATTGCATTTGTGAGTGTTTTAGTCCCATACTGTGTATATATATATGCAGTGTTTTGTTGCCTTGTGTTATTTTGCGTGAGTGTGGTTTTAGGACAGAGGCATTGCATCCTGCAAGCCGTAATAAATTTTGGATTTTCTTTCACATCATTGCTGCCATAAGTTACATGTTGTCTGCTGTTTTTTTTTCTCACTAGAAAAGTCCAATTTACAAGTCTACTGGCATGAAGTCTAGTTTACTTGTTTGGCCCATTTGGACCCCAAACAAATGTTCACAGTCTTAAAGAAATGAAAAATGGCAATGTCTTTCATTTAGTTATGCCCTTGTTAACATTTAGTAGACTTTCACACTACCATTTTGCCTATTCAGTTTGTTTGGATATTTGGGTATGTGCAGAAGTATGCAGAAGGCTTTTAATTTTTCAGTAATCTGGATCAATGCGCTTCTAGTGAACTATGCAGTTACAAAAACGGCGTGTTTAAGGTCTGTTTTCTTTAAACATCAACAATCTCCACTGCCTGATTGATATAAGATATGAAGTGGGTCTCAGATTGTACAAGAAGCACTGCATTAAATTAAACTTTCCTGCCTCATGTCTTTAAATTATGAAGATTTATTTTACTGCAATATTTTCAATGGAGTTTCTGTGCTTGCCCGCTGATCCTGACAGTGCTTGCGTGTAAACAGCTTTTCAGTTAGTTTTACACTTAAACAACTTAATGAATGCTTAATTCTATTTAACTGATTGTATTTTAATTACATTACAACATTGGTGCTGTAAAAGGAACAGTATAAAATTGAAAAAAGTCACATTAACCATTCACCGGAAGTTTATCGGTATGGGTAGAAACACTTGCTGTGCATATACCCTATTTAAGATGGAGATATACAAGTCAACCATCCATATTTTTTTTTCTTTCTTGACGGATCTCTGTTCCACATTATATTGAATATTTAACATGTATAAATTTAGAAATATTGGTCCCACTTTATATCAAATGTCCTTAACTACTGTGAACTTACATCAGAATAGAAATACAATGTGCTTAAGGTGTTGGTAATGTATTGCAGAAGACTTCTGGTGCTCTTGAGGTGGCATATGAGAAGTGTTAGACAGGTTTGGGGGTATGGGGTAAGAACTATGTAGAAGTACTTTGTAGGTAGTGCAGACACACCAGCGCACTGTTTACAATGCTTGAAATACTGGAGGAAAAACCTAAATATTTTAAACAGCTGAAAAATGGACTTGTTTAGCTATTTAGTATTAGTACTTTTGTTTTACTTTAATTTTGGCCATTAATTCTTATTTAATATTTTAATTACTCTTTAAAATTTTAATTACTCTTTCTAGTTTAATGGCCATAACTAATATGTACTTACAGTGAAATTAATACCTTGTTTAAATGTTATGCTTATTTAAAAACATGCATGTGAAGTATTTATGTAACCAAATCTTTAAGTACACTGTTTTCCATCCCTTACACCTTAACCCACCTTTAACCCTATCCATACCACCAAACCTGTCCCTAACCCTACTAGAGTCTTCTGCAATACATTGTCAACACAGTAAGTACATTGTAATTATATTTGAATGTAGGTACATACTGTAGTAGTTAAGGACACTTAATATAAAGGGGGACCAATATTTCTTTTTAAATATATACTGCACCTAGTAAATATTCAAATGAATAAAAATGTTAATAAATAAAAGATAAAAATCAATTAAACAACACTTAATGGTTTTCAGTAGAGTCTAAAAGTATTGGTGTCCAGAAATTTAATAACCAAATATAAAATAATGCTTCATTGTATAAATAAACATATTTAATCGTTGATAAAGAGGAAAACTTCATATTTTTGGTGCCCAAATGGTTTAAATAAAATTTTACAGTCTCAAACCTTAAAAACACATCAGTTTAAAAATCATTCACACAATGATTCCACAAACAACGTGTTCTGAACTGTGGTTCCTGGTAAACCAAAGTTGACATTGCAGATGTTGCTATATATATATATATATATATATATATATATATATATATATATATATATATATATAGTTGTTAAAGCTTTAATAGTTGTATGCGTTGTCGAGCCTATTAGAAAGCTTGACTGGAAAACGTGCATTTTATTTACAAATGTAAATTGTGTGATAATTAAATTCTGTTTATACTAGCCACATTTCCCTTTAGGATATTACATATGATCTTCAAAAACTCAATAATAATCTGAATTACCCTTTTAAAAGTCCTGTGATTTGCTTTGAAATGTGAATTTTTTATTCACTGTTTGACAAAATCCTAAATGAAAAATGTAGAGAGGGTGGGACTTAAGCCCTTTTCACACATACAGACCTTTTATTAATTACCTAATTACCAGCAATTTTCCGGAAAGGTCTATATGTGTAAACAGGCCCATTTTAAAAATTCCAATAAATTCGTTCAGGCAATTTTTCAGAAAGAGAAATTGTAACATTACCAGTAATTTGCCGGAATGCTGCTCTGTGTGGACGCAGAAGGAAAATAGCCGAAAAGAGCTCGTTTACGTTTAGAACGCGTTGTTTTGAGACGTCTACTCCAGCCAATCAGAACATTCAGATGCATTCACATTCGCGCTGTTAATGAAAATAAAAGCATTTGAATATTTTTCCAGCCACATGTAGCTGCTAGATGTTGAGAAACGTCAGATAAAGTTTCTATGTTCCTTCTGAATGCCAACTGTGTAAAAAAAATCATCAATAAAATGCTTATGATAAACCGCTGTTTGTTTACCTTCAAGCTCTGCTTTAGTTGCTTGACGCATATGCACGTGAAGTAGTGCTCCGGTGAGCACCAGCACACACACTTATTATGTACATCCTGACATGTTTTTATCAAAGTTGTTCACAATACTTATCCATCCACAGAATTTTTAATGTCAACAAATCTGTAAACATGAAGCTGCGGTTTGACGTCTGCCTGTGGATGTGTCTGGGACAAAGCAGCTGCATGAAAGCTAAAGCTTTAAACAAAAGTGAAACCATCAACAAATGCCCTACATCTTCTATGTTTACAAAACAAGCACAGCCATTTAGTGCTCATTTCTGGTTAATGCTGTCAGAAATTGCCAGTATTTGGGATTGATGTGTGAACAGTCTTTTCTGGGAAAATTCCAGAATTTTCTCGCCTGTGTGAACAGCGCTTTTTTAAATTTACCGTTAAAGTCGTTCTGGAAATTTTCCGAAATCTCTGTGTGAAAGGGGCTATAGAGTAGCTTTTCCCTTTAAAAAAAAACAATAGAATTTTGTATTAATAATAATAATAATTAATACTTATAAACTTTATTGTTATAAAATACCTTTAAAAGTAGCATCTCAAGGCACTTCACAGGCATAAATGTGCAGTAAAAGACACAAGGATAAATGCAAAAAAATATATAAAAATAATTAAATACACATAAAATAATAATAATAATAATATATCTAAAAAATGTATAAAAGTCAAAGAAAGTAAAAAAAAAAACCTAAACCCTAAGAAAGTAAGTTTTAAGGGTAAAGAATTCTACACTTTAGGTGCCTTTAAAGAGAATGCCTGGTCTCCCATAGATTTTAGCCACGTTGACTCAGTTTTATTACAGCTCTGCCAGTGATAGCGGTTGAGCACAACTGCATCAAATGAAGAGGGGGCGGGACATGTCAGATTCTAGAGAGTATTTGACTGGTCAAGATTTGGTGTGGAATAAATCGCTGATCAATTTAGGCGGAAGTGACAAACATGTTTATATTTGTTTTATGTCTTCCATGTGTAATTTTGTCATTGTTTTGGAGCCAACTAGCTAATAGATTACCTTAAAACTATCTAAAAAAACTATTAGTTTAACTTCATTAAACCTTTAACTTCGCTTTTTGTGTTTTTCAATAACTCTGTGTCATTCAACCAATATGCAGTGTCAATGTTCTCCATGACCTTGATAGTGAACAAAAAACAGCAACCTCACACTGTTTCAGTTAGTGAAACACTCTCTTTCCTGCTGTTTTCCCTAAACATTTATCCTCTCCATCCCTGTATTCCAGTTTGCACATCTCATCTGCTCACAGTAGCGCACTCTTCCTGTCTCTCCCTCTCTTTGCCTGTTTTCCCCCAGCCGACTCTCTCTTCCCCGTGCCAAACTCAGCTCTACAAAGAGCGATAGGAAGGCAGAGAGGCTTTCATGGGGAAATCTAGTTAGCGGCATAACAAAAAGCCCAGTGTGTTTGCTAGCAAGCGAATAGCATTTGTGCTTATGTGACGACAGGAGAGGGGGAACAAGGCTACGTCTCTGTGGCCCGGGCCTAGCAAAAGCTCTGAGCCTCTTATTGTGGTGGACCGGAGTGATCGAATCAGCTCGGCATGACCAAAACCTGAGCACCCCAATCCCTCATACTCAGTCCAGTGGTCTGGTACGAGGGGTCCGGCGGGATGAGCGGATCCAGAGTGCAGAAACAAGAGGGAGGAGGAGGATGTTCTGGAAGAGCAGTAACCTTTCCGATGATGAGCGCCTTTCCTATTACAGACCTGACACGGGATCCTGGGAGATGATTTAATGGCGGCATTTTGTTTTTGCTGACTTCACCCCTTTTTTTCCGTCTTTTTTTGCACTCCCCACCACTATTAAAACAGAAAACCCAAGCGGCAGAGTGTGGGAAGAGTGGCCAAGCAGCTAAAATCTATTACGCCACGGCTTCTACGATGTCTTTTATCCTAGCCTTTTCGCTGCAGTGTTATGTGTGCAACGCTGGTCCTCGGGATCCTGCGCCTCCTCCTCCTCTTTGTGCTTTTGCTGGATGACTTGCGCAGCCCAGAGGTGCCTAACTAATTAGCAAAAGCATGGGAGAAGCTGGTGAACTGCATTGCTGCCAAAGCAGACTGTCTGGAAGGGGGCCAGAGCCGAGGCGGTGTAGGATGCTGTGTGCAAAAACAGACAAACTTACCCTCCAGATCCAAAATAAATGACGTTTAAAAGAGGATTCTGGGTTTAATCCAGAGGAAAGTCAGTCAGTGGTGTTTGTGACTTAAAATTGATTGCAAAAAGTTAAGAATTTCCTCTTGACAGCCTCAGAAAATAAACATAATAAGAAATCAAGGTTACTATGTTGCACTTTCAATAAAAGTCACTATAAATCTTGAGGTTTTTGTAAAGCTTTTAGTTTATGAATGCTTTATTAAATCATTTACATTTATTCTGTTTTAAAGGGCACCTATTTTACCCTTTTTTCAAGATTTTACATGACTCTTTTGTGTCTCCAGAATGTGTCTGTAAAGTTTTAGCTTAAAACGCCCATCAGATTATTTATTAGACTTTTCAGAATACTGGAATTTGCTGCTTTAAAAACATTGTAGCTGTTTTTGTTACCTGTGCCTTTAATGTGAGTTCTCCCCACCCACCGTTCCCACATGGCTGCATCAGATAAACAGCACAGTGACAGAAACGAAGCAGATCTTATGTAACGTTTGTGAGAAATACTACAGTAAGAACTTTCCCAATGATTATTTGGTGTATTTGTTTGTGGAGTTAATTCAAGCCTTTCTGCAACAATGAGTTCACGCACAGATTTTGCACGGCAAATGTGACAGGATACACAATAATATCCACTGTTGTATAGATTTTCGTTATGTTAATGTACAAAATAATCCTGATTTAACGTCCACAGACTGGGATTGAAGCGTTTTTTTTTTTTATAATTGTAATAATATGCGGCTGTGGTGATAAAGACGGTAAAAATAGCTGTAATTCATTACAAACATGCACTGTTTTAAAAAGGTTTTAAACTTGTACAATTCATTGTTGATCACATTTGATGATGATCATAGTGAGCTGAATAGATCATACATGTATGATTACAATGGATAAATGTTAATCCGCGGCTGTCAATCAATTCAGTGGGCTGGGAAACCGCACTCCTACGTCATGTTGCGGTGGGCCTCAAAATGGGAAGGATTTGGATCCAATCTTAACATCAGGAAATTTTAAAAAAGACACTTATTGTGTTTATATCACACCAATATGACTCTGGACACACTATACCTACACGGTTCTGTCTAAACAGATTACAAAAGATGATTTTCATCATAGGTGCCTTTTATGCTTTAAATTATGTGACTTCCCTTATAGTTTGAATAGTCATTTTACTTATTTTTTTGCCTGATCTGTTTCATGGAGACAAAGTATAGCTGGTTATATAAGTTTTTCATTAAACCAAACATTTAAACTATTCAATCAAAGTCAATATATTGAACATTTACTCACTCAATTTGCTCAGAAACATAATTGAGGAATTGCCCTTTATTTTATTTTATTTTATTTTGCCAAAAATGAAGTATTGTTGAATGTTTTAAAGCTGGTAGCCATCAATATCTTATTTTGTGCACAGCATAAAAAAGAGACTCATAAGACAGGGGTCTCAAACTGCCGGCCTGCGGGCCATTTACCACCCGCCCTCCTCCTCCCTCTGGCCCGCAAATGACGTCAAAAATATAATAAGATTCGGCTAGCCAAAACTTATATTTTTGAACCACTAACATTGTTGTGCAGTCGCGTCTAGCCACTTGTAGTTTTGAGCCGCCACCTAGTCGACAGTTAAAGTACTGCATTCAGATTAGTTTTACTTTCATTTTCTCTCAGTGTGCGGTCGAGTAACACACATGCGTTTTAATTCTGTGGCTGATTTAAATATTAAAATATATGTCCGTATCGCTTTATTTTTACTAAAGCTCTATATTTGTAAATATTCAAGGGTTGTTCGATTATTATCAGTTTTTTTCCACTTGTATTTTGTTGTACAAACACTTCTTCATGGCTTACATGTTATGCTGGTGGTGTAACAAAAATGGCCATTTTGCTAATATTTGATTCAAATGGTCTCATTTATTAGATTTTCCTCGTATGCTTATTAAGATTTGTATAAAAACTATGTACATTAGTAAAATTGTATTGCTGGTTGAATTGAACTTAGTTACATACTTTCCCTCTCTTTGTTGTAGTTTTACAAAAAAAAAGAAAGACATTCAGTAGAACAATTGCCTGTAAAATCACTTAAGTTACCCAAACTGCTTTCACATATAATTGGTTAGGACAGAATAATAATTATTATTACCATTAGCCTATTTGTAGTATTTTCATAGCAATTTATACTACTCTTTCAATATGTACAACAAGAAACAAAAAGCTAGAGTTTTGACTGCATATACTCTGTCTAACGCTCGGCTATACACACAACAACCACAGAGATATTTCAGCAGCTGATGTGTGACACGATAATCCTGCTGATTTGCATTATCACTGGTGACAGGTAATGCTTGAAATATAAACGTCATGTCTGTTGTCCTAAGATGCACCAATTAAGTCAGCTTTCCACTTTCTCCTTGTGCTTGAATTTTAAAGCGGTACTCCTATGAATTGTTAGTCACTGAAATGGCCCCTGCCAATTTGAGTTTGAGACCCCTGTCTTAAGATGTGAAGCATGTGAAGATACATGTAGCAATATGTTAATTCCTAGGTGAACTATTCCTTTAATTTGAGTGTTGTCTAACATTAGTCCACAAGTATGGTCTTACTTGGCATTAACCAAACCCAGAATGTCTCTTTTAACATCAACCACCCACATTCAAACTCACCCCCAATCAAGAGAATAACTGTGCAAAAGTTGGCACATCATGGCCCCCTGCTGTCCATTCAGAGGAAGACACCCTGTCCCGCAGGTGGCTGATGCTGCTTAAAGTTACCGTCCCCATTGGCAGTGCTGCCATTGAGCATGTTACTAAATGAATGAGTGAGCTGTGTGGTAATGAGCTAATAAAGAGGAGTTACTTTGCCGGTGCATGGCTCGCCCACTACAGCCCCTGCTGTAAGGCTATTCATTGCCTCTCCTCCTTGTAAAACAAAGGCCTCTTAATAATACCATTCCCACCTCAACAGTAAATCAAAAAGAAGGAGGCTCACAAACGCTGATAATCTGCTCCCTCAATAGAAGGGATTCACAAAAAGCCGCGGGGGCACTTTGTCATGGCCCGCAGTCAATGGCCGAGCGGCTTGTGCCATATTGATCCCTGTCACGTGGCGGCTCCCCGAGTAATTGTGCTGGACCCAAGTGATAAATTTGCTGTGTTTGTACCATCCTTATGGGGCGAAAGTAGGGGGGCGAAGAGCTAAATAGTTTCAGAAACACCTCGGATACTGTTAATTCCAGGAATTAGCTCATTTATCGGTCAGTTTATCAAAATGATAGCATGCACTGTTTTGTTCTTACAATATAACCATACGGACGACTCAAGGTTTAATTGATGCGCAAGAATCCATCGCTATCATTAAACGCATGGGTTTTGTTCAAGAGCTTTGCCTTTCTGCCGCCCAAGCGTTTTCCTGGGGTCACTGAGGAAATTGCTCTCCCTCGCTGGAAGTTAATCCACAAAAGGGCCAGCCAAAATTACCATGCAGATTAATCCCTTAACATAAAACCTTTAATTACAATGTTCAAACATTTAGGAAGTAATCCGCTCTTTATTTGGGAATTAAAGGGGTGTTTTAGCAGTAGCTTATCAGGAGTAGCGCAACGCTTCTTGTTTGTTGCCTTGTTTTGCGCTAGTACTGGACGTCCTCGAATGACATTTCATTAGATCGTCGTGGCGGATGGAAATCAGCGCTTGCTAAGGCATGCATTATTATTAGTCGTCTTTGTACTTCGGAACAAAACACATGAGATGAAAACCCAGTATCATTTGATACTTGAAATCATGCAGCTTGTTACAGAGGATGTGCTATTACTTTTCTAAGCAATCAGACTTTCCCCAGAAGCTACTAATGATAAAGATCCCATAGATACTGATGGAGCGACTGAGCCATATCTAGGGAACAGAATGTCAGAGGCATTACGATGGGCCCATTATGATCATTTGACCCTTCACCTTATATATTTGTGAAATTGTAGTTCAACATACGGTGGATTGCAGTTTAAAATTAACCCTAGGAGCAGTATGACACCAACAAATTTTGTTCCTTTTCACACTAATGATATTCACAGGGAAATATTATCAACGAATAAAGGATTATTTTCATGCAGTTGTTTGCCCAACACCCAATAAATATCACAAAACAACTTAACGGTGTCTAATATTTACAATTGATTAATGTTGCCTCCACTACCTACCTTCATATGGAACACTTTTCTGTCGTCAGTTTGCTCGATAGCTCTGTTTGTGCATTGTTGTACAGAAGACAGTGTTTGACAACAGAAGACATAAAAGCGTTTGGCTTTTTTTGACAACAGAAAACAAAAGCAATGTAAAATAAAGGTAAATGAATTTAGACACAGTGCGCTATTCCCTTACTTTTGCTTTTGGGTCAAATTTTTACAACTGAATAATTTTGCCTCTTCTAGCTACCTACATTTCTGGTGTGGTCAGTTTGCTCGATAGCTCCGTTTTTACATTGTTGTACTTGTGACACAGAGTGTTTGATAACAGAAGAGATAAAAGCAATACAAAATCAAGGTAAATCAATGTAGTCAGTGCATTGTTCTCTTACTTTTGCTTTTGAAAGCACTATTGGGGAAATGTTTAGGTCAGTTGATTAGTGATCTGTACAAAAAAGCCTTCTTGTAGGCATGCACAATGGTGTAATTCTGAAATATATAACAAAACGTACAGTACCCCAAGTCAGCGTTTCCCAATCCTGCTTATGGCGGCAAAGTAATGTATTTTAGATTTGCTAAAATGTAGAATGTGCCCTCTAGTGAATTTGTTTTCTGAAATGTGCAACAAAATGTAGCTGGAGCAATGTATTTTACATTTTGCAAAAAATGTAGACTAAGGCATCTGTTTCCAGTGAGCCTGGATTGGTTTTTAATGATCTAACACAAGTAGTCATCTGAGATGCATTACTGTTTCATCTGGTGTTAACATGCATTCAGATCCATCTCTTGGGAGCACTTTTGTTTGTATTTTGTTGAGAGTAGGGTTGGGCGATGTCAACCAATTTGGCATTGTATGACAGGGCTCGAAATGAACCTTTTTGCTTGGTAGCACCGGTGCTCCTAACTTTAAAAATTTAGGCGCATCAGCCAAAATTTAGTCGCACCCACCAATTATGAGCTCCGTTACTACAGGTTTTATACAAACATATTGGTTGTATTTGAAATCAACACTAATCAAACTAACAAGCAAAAATATATATATAACGTTATATGCAAGCGTGAGGAAAATATGTCTCAACAAAATCCCGTTATCACAAGAAAATAGATTTTTATAACATAACTGAGTGACCAAAGCATACACGGAGCACTCACCGGCCCTGCACGCACTGCTTGAATTAACGTGTTAACGGTATAACTAGTAAGATGTGTCATTATTTGTAACTGTAGATGCCATGGTTTCTAAAACAAAATCTGTCAAGTGTTATGTTATCTTCATTCTCATCTTCAGCGCTTTACAATTTTTCGCGGTAGTAGCTCTCTCTGTCATCCCAAGCCAGAAGGCGCTGAGTGATTGACAGCTGATATTAATCATTCACGTTCAGTGCTAGAGCAGTGGTGGGCCAATAAGAAGAGCGCGAAGGCGGGGCAAGCATTACGGACTTGGATTTGTTTACTGCAGCAAGTTGACATGACAACTGTTTTAAACCATTCCCGAGCGCTGCGTTTCACGTTCCAAGTGCAGACAAAGAGCTTAGAGATGCATTCTGCGTAAATGTCTCCCGAATCCTGAATGTGCTGAACATTTTGCAGTAAAAATTGGTCGCACACTACAATTTTAAACACTCGCAGAAATGCTCCCAAATATATTTCAAGGTTGCATAGATAAAATTTCGGGCGCATATGCGACCAAAATGGTCGCAATTTCGAGCCCTGTATGATGTCTAATGTGAAACATTGCGATGAACGATGGCATCGTCGTCATAGGTGGCAATGAGTTAATAATTTATAAATAATTAATTAATTCATAAGGAATTAATTATTTGTAGCCTACCGTTTCAACTACCTAACTGCCATGGTCTTTGTTTTACCCATAACCAAATAATTTATCAATAAAAGATAAGTTACACACAGATGACCACCTGTCAATCACTTTTTCCGTGGGTCTCTGGCATGAATAGGCTGAGTGATCTGTGTCGCTATAATTGCCTCGAAAAACTTGGTCGGCACAACCTACGATATTTGAGGTTTTCGCTAAAATGACTAAATACAAGAGTGAAAGTGAAAGATTGAAGCTTTGTACTGACGCTGTGACACGTTTCCTGATAGATTCAAAAGACTGAAGAGTTGTTAGGTAGAGTCAAGATTAATTAAATATCATGTTGAACAACTATAGTGAGACGCAATCCAGCAGTACATCCTTGATGAACTGTTTGACGTGCACTGCTCTCTGAGGTTTTGTACTCATCGCTGACTTCTGGAGCTCTGACGCGTGCATACACTGCAGCGCATGACAGAGTGTGTGTTTGTATGTGTGTTCAGCTGATGTGCGTGTTCAGCTGTATAGTATGGATGAGGGCTTTTCAGAAATGCCAGGTGAAATGCCAGTGTGGACGTGGATCGTTTTCGTTCTAAATTGCCATTTTAAAACTAAGACGTATCAGTGTAAACGGGGCCTAAGTGTGTAGTTTTTGCAAGCAGGTTGCTGCTGCACCAGGGGTGGGCAGAGGATTGCTATGCCTGCTCAGCATTGTGATGTCTATCGGCCATCAGCAATGGACGATGGCATCATCTATCGACCAACCCTTGTCGAGAGGCTTTTATTTTACCAGGCTCGAGATTAGTTTTACATTAGGATATTTAAAAATGTAATCCATTCATGTGATAACAATGCTTAAGTTTCGCATAATCCAACATTGGGCTGGGCTATATGGCAAAAATGCTGTCTCAATATTTATTTTCCATATTGAACGATAATGATATATATTTCAATATAATTTGGTAATGCTTTCAGATTTAAAAGAGTTCCCCAACAATGACTGAATCCACAACAATTATAGGGTTTATTAAATGGCATAACATTTTCGGCCAATAAATTTTCTCTCTAATATCAACACACTTTTAGATTCCCATTGTTGCACATTTCTGAGGTGTGATTTTCTTTTAGATCAATAGAGAATAAAAAAAAGTCCAGAGCTTATCATTGTTATTGACATTGATTTTATCGCGATTCGTTATAATATCGTTAACCAACCCAGCCCTAATCCATTATAATTATAATATGCTGATTTACAAGATTTACTTAATCAATAGAACTTTAAGAACAATATTTAACAATGTTACAAAGGTCTTTACTGTTACTTTTAAACATTTTGATGTACATTTGCTGTATATATGTATATGTTATTGTTATTTTATTACTGACACCAAACTGTAGTTTATACTATTATATTTTTTTCTCCAAAGCTGTACAAAACCTGCATGACAATCTCTCACATTCTCCACACTTGTGTCAATCTCTTTCCATGCTGCTTTTATTTAATCTTTTACTGGATGCCTGTAGTTTAAGACCAATCAATTTATTCTGATCCCCTCAAACAAGGCAACATTATCATTTAATTAGAAGAGATATTAATCTCCGCAGTGATATTTCTGTTGTGCCCCTTTTCTATCTTTTCTCCAAATTTTACCAGTCGGCCCTAAATGTTCCAGGAATTGTTCTGATGTTGATGATTGCCCTCTTCTCTCTCCCTCTCTCTTTAAAATGCAAGATGATTGCAGTAATAACGATCCGTAAAACGGCAGCCGGGAGCCAATTTAACTTAAATATATATCCTGTTCACTTTTATCCAGGGGAGATTTGGAATTGTACATTACGGTATTAAAACATCCTCTGATTAAACAGAGTTGTCATGCGTTATCTCTATAATCACCGGGCTGTGTAGACCAAAGCCTTCCGTCTCCAACTCAGCTGACCGGATCAGCCTTTAAAAGGAGCTGAAATAGAGTTCTAAGTGGTAGGATGAGAAGAGATCAAGCAACAGAGCCACCGGGCTTTAACCCTGCACCAAAAAACCAGCGAGACCCTGATGGGGGGGGCTGAGCGTGCCGGGGGTCTCTAAGAACTGCTCTTAGAGATTAAACAGTAGATGAAAGAGGATACGCATCACTAGCCCGGAGCAACATGTGTCACAGACAAAAGCAATCAATCGTGTTTTTCCCCTCACCTCACATCCCAATAAGATTACATCAATCAATAGACGCTCTTATGAGTGATTGGATTCCGTCCGAGATCGGAGGAGAAAGTTGGAGGGGAGGAGAGAAACGAGCAGCTCAATTTTCCCAATGATTAAAGCAGACCCAAATTGCTTTGATAACATCAAGGACTTTGTGACGGGGTCCAGAAGGGCAGTGTGCGGAGCAGATAGCAGTTGGCGCATGCGTGTTGCTGGAAATGTGAAGGAAGGCTTCACCCTGTGGAGCAGAAACTCTCTCGAAACTTCTCATGTGGAGCAGTTTTGTTTTTTAGCAGATTCTGTCTTTCTGAAGTTCACTGTAGATTTAGTCATTTTCGTGTTGATGAGTAGAAATCCTACCCAGGCTCATTCTGAAAACGTACCGCTATATACATTTCTGGAGAATGCTAAATACATCTCAGGAGCTACTTTCCTTTTTTTTTTTTTTATACCAGTTTTTGTTTTTGTGAATTCACAAGAGGCTGCTGTTTATGCTTTTTGAGATCTTAAATTTCTCTCACAAGAGCCATTCGTGCCTGCTGTTCTTGTTTAAATCGGCCAGAAGCCGCTGTCGACTGATTGACTGACCAACTAATCGAATGACCCACCCTCCTCCTCCCCTAAACCCAACCAATAGTGTTTTTTAAAAGCACAGATTGACCTGCCCACCCATTTTCCTAACCCCAACCAACAGTTTTAAACAGCAATCCAGAAAAAAAAAGCCCTAGCCTGATTTTTACCACTTTTTCAGATTTTACCACATTCTCACCCTGTTATTTACTTGTTTAATTTAGTTTTGGCTTCTGTTTTATTCAACATGCTTTCTGATACCGTTCACTGCCTGACTCAAACCCAGTCTTCATAGTCTTCTCCTCTCTGCATCTCAAGTTCGCCAACGTACATGGTGAGCTACTGAGCAAACTGGTAACAACGGGAAAGCTGTCCATGTGGTGGTACGCGGTCAGCTGCATTAAAAAGGAACGGCGTCATACCACCATGTAGCGTTCATTTTAAAGACGAAATGCAGCCATATGTTCTTCTGGTGAGATCATTCACGATCTCCAGAAATGTATTTAGGGCTAGATTTTCAGAATGAGCCTTTGTTGGAAAAATCAGGCTGACTTGGCATTCAATCAGTTTTTACTAATCAGTGCTTTGGCTGGCTTTGCTCCAGATTTTTACATCAAGTGCCAATCTAGTTTTCTTTTTCAAACACTGAAATGCGTATTTGAATGCATGTTGAAACTAATATTTTGAACAATTATGAACATGAGGTTAAAAAGGAAAACTGCCAGATTTTTGACTTCATATGGGGTCTTAAAAAGTCCTACATTTCCTACACATCCTACATTTCAAAAACAAAATTTTAGGCCTTAAAAAGTATTAAATTCACTAAAAGATTATCTTGTTGGTCTAAACTGTTTTAATCAGGTCTTAATTTTCCTTCAATCCAACACACATCCAATCAACAACAACACATCTCCAAAAACTTGTGTGTTGGCCTCGAAGTTCAGTTTATCATCCAGAATGGTGCCTACAAATCTATGCTCAGTCACTGTTACAACAACGAAACTGTTTATACTAGTAGTAGTAGCATTAGAAATAGAGCTACGGCGAAAATCAGTAAGCACCTCTTTAGTTTCTGAGACATTAACATGTAAATATGAGTCTTAGCACCAAGCAACAAAGAGTTCCAACACTTGGCTGTGACTCAGCAGATCATTGGCAGATTATTTTGCTTGTTTTAAGAAAATAAATGGCTTAATTTTGACTTATTATTTCTGAAAACAAGACAATATGTTTAGCTTTTCTAGAAAATGTTTCTTGATTTAAGTTTTTTATATATACATTTGGAGAAAAACAAGTTACAAAAGGTTGTTTTTGCATCGTGCTTTACTAGTCAGTACAGAAGATATGACTTGAAGATTATGACTATTTGTTGTGAATGAAATAATGTACAAAAGGTTTTAGCATTTACAAAAACTGTTTTCTATTTGAATTGTTTTCTTTAATGTTTTTGTTATTTCATTTATTTCTGTACAGCTCTCTTTATAGGGACTTCCCGCAAAAGTAATTATGTTTATATTGTACAGAACTTGCACTTTTACATTTTGAAAATACTTAATTCTGTGTAATTTGTAAACCATTTTCCTCATGGAGACAAAAGAAAAAAGAAAAGTCCCCATAAAGTCAAAATGTTCTCGTATTGCAAAACCCCCAAAGCCAGGAATACAAGCTACACACACAATAATATTATTTTCTGTCATTTTGTATGCATCCTTATTAAATAATAATTGTTTAATGGGAATTGATTTCTTCCTTATAAGTTTGTATTACTTAATGTTAGTTAATGCATATACTAACATGAACAAACAATGAGCAATAGATTAGGGAATTTGATTATTTGTAGAGAGTTTGTCTAAATAATGCAAACAATATATGTGATCAAATAATTTATTAGAAAAAAGGAAATATTGAATTTTACTACTTTGTTGACATAGTGTGAACTGGGATGATAAAGTAACTTCATCATTTTTAACTATACAGTAACAGCATTGGGAAAATTATAAGCTTGATTAAATTATTAATGTGCAATACACTAGCAGAAAAGCACAATTAAAAATCATAATTAAAGTGTTTTTGTTAAAATATAAGCTTTTTTTCAGTCATGGAATGTTTGATTATTGTATACGCATTATTGTTACTGTATTGTAAACTCACAGTGCATTAACTAATGTTAACAAGCATAAATTTGGATGGTAATAAAGCATTAGTAAATGTTGAAGTGTGATTAATACATGCTGTTCAAGTAGAGCTGCACGGTTCTGGCTAAAATGACAATCTGGATTTTTTTTTTTGCTTAAAATAAAGATCACGATTTTCTCATGATTTTTTCTGGGCTATTTTTGTTATTTCTCAAAAATATGTTAAAAAAACTATATTAATATTATTTGTAGGTCTACTGTTTATTCTCATGCACAACACTTTGTGTTCGCTAAGAAATTAAAAAGCATGTCAAATTCTTGTTGTAGCCTAATCATAACACTATAATGCCATGATTATTCAAATGTTGTGCATGCTTTTGGTTTCATTTTCACTGCTAAGAGCGGTTCATACTTCCCGCGCGGCTCTCAGACAATCACTCTGTTGCACAAACTGAACATTATTAAAAACTCTAGTACCTGTTATTCACAGCCTATGCAGGTTCTGTTCACTAAAGTAGACTTTATTCACAGGCGTGCGCCTGCCCTCTCTGTGGTAACAGCTCACTGTCAGCAGCTCACGCCACGTGTGATTTCGTGGCCGCAAATTCATCATTACATGAAGACAGAAATGGCGTTTTTGGGTGAATTATACCTTATAAATACAGTATGCGACTCTTTCAACACCATTGGTGTCCACGTTGCTGAACAACGTGTGTAAAACAATGTGAAGACTTGTGCGGCCGCCATTTCTTCTCTCCTTAACTTGAAAATAAGATTGGCAGAATCGTAGAAATGCTGGATTAAGATCGTCTAGGGCAGGGGTCACCAATCTCGGTCCTGGAGGGCCGGTGTCCGGTGTTTAGGGTTTAGCTCCAACTTGCCTCAACACACCTGCCTGGATGTTTCAAGTATACCAAGTAAGTCCTTGATTAGCTGGTTCAGGTGTGTTTGATTAGGGTTGGAGCTAAAATCTGCAGGACACCGGCGCTCAAGGAACAAGTTTGGTGACCACTTGTCTAGGGGGTCGAATCGAGATCGCGATCTTTTTTCGATTAATTGTACATCTCTATGTTCAAGTATTGTTCATAATTAGTTCATGTTATTAAATACATTAACTAATCAAATCTTATTATAAAGTGTGATCCTTCTGTCTTTATAAGCCTGCACATTTTACTTTCTTAAATCTGCACAATGATATGATTAATTGTATTTTAATATATGCATTTAGCATTGCTGCCCATGATCCCTTCAGAAAGCAACAGCAGCCAGATATTATGTTAGAACCAAGCAATAAGGAAACAACCGTCTCCTGTTTTCCCCAGAAACAAGACATCAAACCAAGTTGTAGCAATTCATCACAGCTTTAATAGCGAAACACACACAAAGAGATCTATTATTTGGTATATACATAAGATAGATTTGTTCTCAGCAGGAAGACGCGCTGCTTTATTTCTTCATTCACCTGCCTGCGCACGAAAGAGAAATTAAAGCGATATATATTCATTTCCAAAGGTTACTTCCTGTTGAACCGCCTATGATGATTGGCCATTGTCAATTTGAATTCCAATTAAGCATAATCACGGGCCTGTCTGTCTGCCCGGGTCTGCATCGCTGAGCAGTGTTTTAATTCAAAGATGTTAAAGCGTGATACACAACAAACGCTACAAAAGGTTCATTAAGGCAAAGTAATTAAAGAAGTAAATGGTGAACGGGGGCGCGCTCTGCTAATAAAACGCAGGCCTCCCGTGGCTGCCGCAGGTCCTAAACTTTCCCCCCCCGCAGGAGGCGAGAGGAGTCTCTCACTCTTTCTTTATTTGCCCGAGCGAGGGATTCATATGAAATCAATCGGCAACTGTGTGCAACAATAGCCGTGTGCTCATTAGCGCAGCGCACACGCACTCCTGGTCATTTGTCTTCTTTTCATGAGGAAGCCTGGAGGTGATTTAAATTCCCCTTTGCTGTGCAGATATGCCTGCTCAGCCCCTCTATATGTGTGTGTTTGTGCTCTTAACCCATCCTAAAGTCTGCTTAGACAAAAGAAACGCACACTCCTGGTTACATTTGTAATTGTGCTTGTCATCATTTTGATCTTTTTTGTTTGTTTTGGGGGGTTTTCACCTTGGATGGTGTGAAGTATTACAGTAGATTGAACTTTCTGGATAATTTGTTGTTTGTGTAGTTTTAGATCAGTAGGATTTGTAGTGTAATGTTGATTAGTACCTAAATTAATTCCCACTTTTCCATTCTTTTCTCTTGGGGAAAAAAAAACCTGCTTTGTCACTTAGAGTGGAGGTAAATGGAGCCAAGTATTTTTAAAAAATGAACAGTATTAGATGTTAACAGCCAACAGCAAGTGTGTTAACATGATTTTAGTGTGGTATTCTACATTTTACAACTTAGTTTCAATGTAACAGTGTGACTCTGTAATGTTTCAATAGAATAATATTTCAGTAGTATTAACCTCACTATAAAAATGCTGGGTTCCATACATTCTACATGTTCCAAAACAAATCAAATAAGTTAACTTGTACGTGGATTAAACATTAAACAATTAAGTTATTAAGAATTGTTTATTAAGTTTGAACGGGCAGCAAATTATTTTTTTGAGCGCTTATTTTTCATGTACAAGCTGGAGCAGTTATTGGAATCTTTTTTTGGCTCGAGACTCATTTACAGGTCTCATTTACAAACTGATATTTTCTTATTATATCATTCTACTTTTTGTAAATAGTCATGAGCACACTTGTTTGTAGAGCCGATCGTTTTCTACCGTTTATTATACTTCATGTCATTTCTCTAATGCACTGAAACAAAATCATAGTATTTACTAATTTTGAAAGGTACTGTAAGTGGTTGTAAACAATTTATTTGGGCTGAATTTAAACAAATTCAATTTAGTAAAGTTCCACGGAATTAGTTTAAATTCAGACCATTTAAAACGTTTGCAACCACTTACCTTTAAAATGCAGTAAATCCAATGAATCTGTTTTTTTCTTCTTCAGTATAATCAACTGAATTGGATACATTTGTTTTAAAACATACTCGCCACCGCATTGCACATTATAGTAGGGTCAAAAGAACAGCTACACAAGGCAAACTGCATGCATGTTAAAAAAATTTCGTTGGGGGGAGGGGGATCACTCACTTTTTGTGTTTAAATGTATATACAATTCAAGTTAGAATTATTAACCCCCCCTGAATTATTATCCCCCTGTTTATTTTTCCCCCAATTTCTGTTTAACAGAGAAAAAAAATTCAGCACATTTCTAAACATAATAATTTTAATAACTTATTTCTAATAACTGATTTGTTTTATCTTTGCCATGATGACAGTAAATAATATTTGACTAGATATTTTTCAAGACACTTCTATACAGCTTAAAGTGACATTTAAAAGCTTAACTAGGTTAATTAGGTTAACTAGGCAGGTTAGAGTAATTAGGCAAATTATTGTATAATGATGGTTTGTTCTGTGGACAATCAGCAAAAAAAAAAAAAATAGCTTAAAGGGGCTAATATTTTTGACCTTAAAATAGTTTTAAAAAGTTTAAAACTGCTTTTATTCTAGCAGAAATAAAACAAATAAGAAGGAAAGATATTATCAGACATACTGTGAACATTCCCTTGCTCTTTTAAACATCATTTAGGAAATATTTAAAAAAGAAAAAAAAAATTAAAGGAGTGCTAATAATTCTGACTTGTCTAAATTCTGTAATGCTGCAAAAACACCCTTTCAGAAGTATAGACAAGCAATGCAAACAATATACAATTGTTATTGGAATTATTACCGTCTTACTAAGACTTAAGCGATAAATGTTCAATTAGTGACCTTATGTTGAATAAGTGCTGGGTTTCACGCAGTTCCTTTATGTTGTCCTAACTCAAATCGATTAAATTAGTGGAATGAACATAAAACAAATAAGTTGTTCCAAAACTTCAACAATTGTGTTGCTTCAACTTATTTTTAATACATAGTTTGAACAAGCAGCAAAAATAATTATTAATTAATTAATTATTAATAATTATACACTGTCAAAATGTTCCACACAATTCATTCATGTTGTCAAAACACAAATTAAGTTAACTTAAAACTTTTAACAAATTTATGTGGATTGAACATAATAAAAATTGTCCAAATGAAATCTCAAGAATTGTGTTGTTTCAGCTCATTTTAAATTAGTTTGAACGAGCAAAAAAAAAAAAATTAATAATAAACTAAAATTCCACAGAAAAGTATAGCCACATAATGCAATATGCATGATTTAATGATTTTATTGATTGTAAATAAAAATGTTTTTGTGGTATGCAATGTTTTGTACAATTTCTCAACTTTGTTACATGACAACAAAATATTGTGACCTGTAATGCTGCAAAAACCTAGTTTGCCGTTGTCCGTTTTTTAATTTAACTATAGGCACACTATGCAAATAATATGTCTGGTTATATTAATAATGCAAAAATCTTTTTATTATAGTTTAAAATCGTTGTAATAAGGTTGATGGCCCCCTGTTCATCAGGAAGGAGGCGGATAACCAACGAACTTTCAATAATTTTAAGAATGAAAATCAACATAACAAACAAGCAGAGAGCAACTCGTCACCAAACTGAAAGCAAAGCAAAAGGTCTGGTCAACTCCCGTCTTCTCCAGAGAGACTCAAGACAGGTGGTGCACACAGGTGACGATCGTTAACATGCATGCCCTCATGACTATTGGCACTGCCACACTAGCTACAATCATAAATGAAGTGCTTTCATAAAAATGCAAGCTTTGTGTTAGAGTTGTGTTATTATATTAGGGCTGGGCAAATTGGCGTAAAATCAAAATCCCGATTATTGAACATTTTAACTCAATTACGATTAATAAATGATTGTTTGATTTATTTATTTTGTGTTTTTGCCTTCATAGTTCACTGAAAAGTTTTATATAAGTATAAGTATGCTTATATAATTACAATAATTAAATAAAATAAAATTAAATAATTGAAGTAAACACACTTTAGATGGGTTGCGGCTGGAAGGGCATCCGCTGCGTAAAAACATGCTGGATAAGTTGGCGGTTCATTCTTCTGTGGCTACCCCGGATTGATAAGGGGACTAAGCCGACAAGAAAATGAATGAATAAATGAATAAAGTAAACACACGCTATCTGCTATCTATGATTATTTATGAAACACCAACGCTGAACAACTGAAATTAAAACATGCGTTGCCTAAAACGTGGCTCTCTGCCAGTCCACCATCGTCACCGACCAATCACAAATCTTGCATTACGTGTCGCTGTGATGTATGCGGGTATGGGAAGGCTGTGCTGGACTGTACTCATGCTTTTGGCAGAAGTATAATGTTATAATAAGTATAAACCATAAAATAAGTATAATTCGGCCTTAACAGAGTGGGGTCATGTGACTCCACACACGTTTTGGAAAGTAATTAAAAAAATGTACCTGAAAAATGTAGATCGACTGTAGATTCTGAATGATGATTTCGATTACTTTTCGATTGAGCGCCCACCCCTATATTGTATACACATTACTCTTATCATGTTTTGAACCTGAATTATTGCTTTAATTGAAAATAAAAATAGGATTCTATTTAATTTCATTAGATCACATTAGCAAAATAGCTAATTCGATTAAAAAATAGCCACACTGAGTGATTACGCTGTTCTTAAAAGCCACACGTTTCATCCAGTCTGAAGCCAGCGTAGTTCATGTTAGCTGTCTGGCTCATTTAACAGCTCTTTTATGTGCAAAATAATAAAACAGAAGGGCATTCGTTCTCGTTAACTATTCCACTAACGAGTGAAAGGCAGCCGTTATTGCAAGGTATAATGGGATGTGAGCAAAACTGTAGGAATCTGTCTGTGCGGGATTTTTTTTTTTCTTCCCCTTTAGCCGCTCTCTCTCTCTTCAGAGGAGGATCATGTAATGGAGGCAGCTTCGAGTTGACAGTCTGTCGCCGAGGGCAAGCCATTTTCTCATTGCTCTGTCACAATAAATATATGGATTAGAAACAGGAAGAAAGCGTGCATGCTGAGGCACGAGCAGTATGCAGCGTTTAAATGAGCTTGTGAATTGACTACTGCTTCACTCTTGTGTTGAATAAAGAGATGAGGTGTGTGTCTGTGTTTGCCAAGGGAAATTAACACATTTTTTTATTTTTGCTTATCTCACCTAACTAGAAGTGTAGCGTTAGTGTGGTTTACTTTATTAAACATGAATGTTTTCATACAACTGACATTTAAAGCAGGATTTTTATTTTTATATAGGTCACTCATTGGAATACACATTTGTAGAAAACCCTTTAGTGTATTAAGAAGACTATTACACAGTTTTATGACTCAAATATAATATTATACTGTAGATATTTTAAAAAATGTTGGATATCTGTGACAATTTACTGTTTTTGCTACCATGGAAGTCAATGGTTATAGGTTTTTAGCTTATTGAGGTAAGCCAGCTTTGATGTAACCACCTTGGTTTTCTGTGTAATAGAGCTGTTTTGGACCGGTTGTTTCCTTTACTAGATCATTACTACTACTTTAAGTCACAAGAGTACAAATTAGAATAGACAGCATGCATATATAAAGTGTCTATAACATGCCCAAAGTTCTGCTACAGTATGTTGATGTACTTTTTACTATTAATTTGCTGCTTATTAATAAGATAGTAGTTGGGGTATAGGGATTATGGATTTAAAATGAGATCCTACTTTATAAGTGCTAATATGCAGTTTATACCTTAGTAATTGGCAGGTAAGAAGACAGTAGTAAATGGTGTGAATTGTTACTTAAACTAAAGTGTTAACCCAAAAATCTTTCATCCATAATATTTCCTAATTTAAAATGCTATTGTCTTCTTTTGAACATATTTAATCAAACAAAATGCCTTTTTGAAGAGGTAAACTACAGTTTACTACTTTGTTTGACATTAGAAATGACAGTAGCTTCACTTGTAGCAATGAGTCAAACCCATATTATGGCCAGACAGAATCTGCTGATTTTTTATTTATTTTTTTTGCTGTTTCTCTGCTGAATTTTGTACAAAATCTTTGGATTATTGCAGAATGATTTTGAGAATGTCATAACTGATTAGAAACATTTGTTTAGTAAAAGTCATAGAATATATTGACATAAATACAGAACACTGTACAAAAAAAGATATTTGATTTTCCAAGTCACAATTTATTCAAAGTTGTAAATTGCATTATGGGATGTTGATCTCTGCTTTATTGACTTTTGATGTTTAAAAAAAACTCTACAGTTCAACAAAGTGACTTTGAAATATGATGTAAAAGAAATAGTTTATAGAGAAATAAGTCTGTAAAATAGCAAAAAATTAACTGGCAGTTTATTACAACATTTTTGCACAGTAATATACAACACCAACTCACACAATATATCACTTTAAACTCTTAAAAATGTTCATAATAGTCATCTTTTCAAACTTCTCAAGGTTAATAGTTGTTGGAGGAAAGATTAAAAATCCATAATGCAATTCAAAAGCATAAATAAACATAAAAATAAGAAAAACATGAATAATAAAATATAAAGAAATGCTATTTTTTTTGTGTACGTAAATCATATAAACGTTTGCATATTATTCAACAATATTACTGATATTAATGTAAAAAGTGAATAAATTTACATTTACACACATTTAGATATAAGTAATTAAACAGACTCAATAGCTGTTTCCATCCACCTATGTTTTTGTTCATGTGCATAAAAATGGTTAATGGAAACGCTTACATTTTTTTCAAATGCGCATAAAAACGTATGCTGATAACTCAGAGTCAGATAAACCTTTTATTCAATAAGAAAAGATGCAAATAAACTACGATGGAAACACTTTTACCGAACAAATTCCAGTATGTGCATTAAAAAAACATCATGTGATTTTGTCAGTAGAGATCATGTGATGATAACAATGTGTGTGACTGGATAAACCAGCAGGGCACGTTGTAAAACATCTGAAATGTTGTTTTGGTAACTCTAAAACACCTTAATCAACTGAGTATTAGTGTATTATATTACTAATTAGAACTGTCAGGAGAGTTGGTGCTCCATCTCTCACACCTTCAAACACCACCACACGTTCATTGCGTGTCGGCATTGTCTTCTGAGGCGCAAGTCGTTTATTAAATGAAGAAATGATTCACGCAGCTTCTCCTACTGCAGCAAATTCCGTTTTTACTGTTGATATTTGGCATCAGTTAATCAGGAAGTGAAGATTTTGTTCTCTTTATTTGCACGTCTTTATGATATTCCAGTTTTGCGCATACATTTAATTCGTATTTTTGGATGGAAACAGCTACTGAAGGGTTAAAAAATCTGCTTATGTCTACAGATGTTTATGTATAGGCCTACAAACATGTTACACAAAGGATTCCAGGTTCCAGACTGGGTTTGATCTGTTGGGAATTGTTGGCTGGGTTTGTCTTTGACTGCCCTTTAGCCGCTCCGTCAGGGAAAATCATGGCTTGGCATGATAACCACAGGTGAGAATCGACTCGCTCCCAAGCGCAAAGGCACCTTGAAGTGTTTCCCAGAGGACAGGGGAAGTTTATTTGGCTGCTTGATGAGAAACAGTGTGAAATGTGCAGTTTGACTCTGCGGATTCGCTCTTGGCTTTTTGATCTTCAGTCAAACTCTTAATGGCGTGTAAACCTGTTGAATCTCAGTGTTTGCTGTTGGTGTCATCATATTGCCTTACTAAATGTGGTTAATAAAGCAGAAATAAGAAGTGTGTTTGACATTTGTGCACTCTCCCACTGCTAATGACCTGAAATCTCTCTTGCATTCATCATTTTCTGTTTGATATTTGGTTCGAATTCTTTAATGTTTAAAGTCTAAACGGGATATTTAATCTTCAAATGTTTGCATTTTATTCCGGATTAAAACAGATAAACTAGATATTGGTTGAAATATTATTTTATCATTATTTGAGAACCTTAATGTTAACATTAATGGAGAATTGTTAGCTGTTGTTCATCATAGTTGTTTGGCATTTTTTTGAACATTAATCTACTTAAGAAATCTTTTGTGTATTGTTTCATTCAAATGTTGTTGTTTTATATTTGAATAAACGTGGAAACTTAAGTTTTAAGCCTCATTCACACTACGAGCGACTTGCAGTGGCAACGCCATAAAGCTTGAAATGTGCCATTATACTGTATATCTTTTTATATAGTTTTAGTTATGGTTTTACCTCTTTGTATATGACCATCAGGCTTTGCAAGTGGCATTTTGATCTTCAATCAAACTCTAAATGGCGTGTAAACCTGTTGAACATTAATATGCACTAGTTTTGGCCATTTCTATCGTCATATTTCCCTAATAAATGCGGTTAATAAAGCCGAAATTGCGAGTGTGTTTGACCTTTTCGCACTCTCCCAATGAGACGCAGTGCTAATGACCAGAAATCTACATGAATGCGATTGGGTTAGCCATTATATGTGGTATTAAACCCGTTCGGTGTTGACAGAAGGTGTTCGTGTGTCTTCGGCATGAGACTCTCTGCTCATTAGCACTGAGCCGCAACCTTGTCCAGGCCTTTAATTAGCATTTGAAGTCTATGATGGGCCTGTGTTTGAAAAGGGCTTCCACGTCACACCGTCTTGGGTTCGGTGACACCAAGAACAACCCTGCCTCTGTGTAAAAGTTCCCATTCGTTCTCCAGGCAGACAAAAATACGGCGTCTGTCCCTGTCGCCTCATTCTGTGGGTTCACTGATAAGACCAATGTGCCCCTCATCTCGTAATGGAGACGGGGACGGGGATTGAGCCCACTGACCTCGCCGGCTCTTATCTGATTTACATTGCCAAATCAGAATCTACTATATTGATTACAACATAATTAGTTAATTATGGACAGGAAGGAGAGGAGAGCATGGACTGCTGGGTGAAGGGCATGTGGGTCTTCAGCCGATGCACCGCATGAATGTTAAATGAGAGATAACTTTATTCATTTGTTCGTATTGCGACAGACTCATGAATGCATGGTGTGTCTATATTTTTAGAGCTGTTTTTATAGAGAGGTCATGTGATGTTGCAAAAAACTATATTCTTTTGTGTTTACAAGGTTAAGCTTTGAAAAAAAATAAAAAATAAAAGCGTTATATTCTCTGCCTTTTGGAAACACACCGGGCTCTGATTGGCCAGTAGTCCAGTGCATTGTGATTTTAGCCAAGTACCTCAAGCTGTGTGCTAGCAATATTACGCCTTTATTACCTTATCAATTCGAGGCTGAATCTTTCAGATAATCAACATGATCAATCAAGCTTTCCAGCATGATTTGAGAAAGAACAAAACCGATTGGAACCAAGGTAGTTTTTCTATTGTAATAACACACACAGCATGGGTGCGAATTAGAGGAGGGTTTGGAGGGGATTGACTCCCCTAATTAATGCTTAATACCTCCTGAAGGATGGCAAAACTAGATGTAAGGAGGGTCAGCACTTTAGTAGTGAGAAATAAGTTTCTCTAATCTGTCCCTTAAATATTAATCATTAAGCAATCTTATAAATATACATTTGTCCACCCCTATAATGGTTCATCCCATTGTTAATTTTGAAATTTACAATGACTGTGTTTACATGGACATCAGTAATCTAATTATTTGCCTTAATCTGAATAAGACATAATGAGATTAAGGTGTTTACATGAGTTGCTATTTAAATGTTCCTTTCATGATCCCGTTTTACATGTCACAGCACATATATCAATTTACGTCACCACACTATCCACATATCCTCCAGAGTTTCATGTAATTTTTTTGGTTTCATTATTAATTAGTTGACTTTAACTGCAGTTCAGCACTTTCACTTTCAGTCAGGATGTCATTCATGAATGTCCCCCGTGACAAACAAGATATTAGTTGCTAGTGTGAAATGCAGGAAGAGTGTTGTTTTCATGGAATTTGATACCACACGCCGTATGGGCAAAAAAAACCTCCGCATTTCACGATGCAGGTGTTTGTGGTCCTTCACTGACTCGGTAGGTGCAGATAATAGTGTCAAACATCAGATCCTATACGATGGTAATAGTTTGATTGCAGTGTTTACATGTCTGTACTGCACTTCAATAATGCGAATCGCCATACTCCACATGTCCTTATTCAATTTTTGTTTAGTTTGATTATGACTTTAGTCGGATTAACCTCTTAAGGCCCAAGGTGTTTTTTTTACATGCATTTTTATTTCTCTTTGCTATTTGGGCTTATTGAAACCTAATTAGAATAAAACCTAAGTATTATCTTTTGATATGATGTACTTTTAGAGAAACATTGTTTGTATAGTTTGACCTACAGTCGCCTAAATGGCTAATCAGAGGTAAATATTCCTCAAAACACTAAAAACTGAAAAGGGTTTTATTAATAAATTAATCAGTTAAAAATATGTTATAAATGTAATTTAAATTAATCCATAAATTTGATTCACTGAAGCATGTACACTGCAAAAGCGATTAGTTACTTTAAAAAAGTAAGTAAACCCCTTGCTTTAAAAGCAACAAGTTGATTTTCTTAAAGTCTGTAAACCCATTGACTTAACTTTAATAATTATGCACATATTTTGTTTACTTAAGAATTATAGGGCAACGGGTTTACTCTCTTTAAGTAAAGTCAACTAATTACTTTTTACACTGTATTACACAACCTAACATTACTAAAAAAAGTAGATTTCAATTGTCAAAGTATAAGCAAAAGCATTTTGTTGACTTTACTTTAAAACAAAGTGAGTAAAAATGTTGCTTTAAATGTAATAAATAAATTAAATATGTGCACACTGTATGTTAAATTAACCCAGTTCTAATTTGGTTTGCTAATGTATTTTTATTTTTTTTATTAAATCAACTTGTTGCTTTTAAGGCAAAGAGTTTGCTCACTTTTTTAAGTAAAGGAACAAATTGTTTTTTTTTTTTTTTTTACAACCTTCTTTTTGTGTATACTGTACATTTGTGCAATGTGTTGCCAGGTGTTGTAGATTTGTGGTGGCATGTTTAAATGAGGTATTATTTAAGGTGTGGTGAGTAACTTTTATGAGGAAAATCTCTCTTTTTGCTTAAAGTTATCAGCCAAAACTAAAAATGCTGTTATCATTTACTCTCCCTTCACTTGTTCCAAACCTGTTTGACTTTCTTTCTTCTATTGAACACTAAGGAAGATATTTTGAGGAAAGCTGGAAACCTGTAAGCTTCTATGGATGTCTATGGTTAACAGTTTTCCGCCTTTTTTTGTTTTTGTTTTTAGCTCAAAACATCTTCTTTTGAAATCACTTGAGGGAGAGTGAATAGTGAGTACACAACCATCCCTTTGAGTCTGTCAAAAGGGGTTGCAGCTGAAAGTGTAAAACATATGGAATAGTTATCGGTTCATTCCGCTGTGGCTACCCCTGATAAATAAGGGACTAAGCTGAAGGAAAAGGAATGAATGGATTATAATATGATATAAGAATTTGATTTTGTCACGTCCTCCTAGTTTTTATTTAGACTAAGTTTGTCGACAGTTACAATCATTAATAATTACTGTTTTCTTGCAATAGATCTTGGAATCACATCAATTAAATTTAACAGTATGTAAAATTATTTGCAAATAATTATCAATAAAATTTTTCACCATATTAACTGACATATCTGATGAGTCAATCGATTATCAGATGTTTTACAGTAATATGGGTGAGGCCTAATTCCTTGAAGGATCTTGCATTTGGTTTTGAGTTCCAATATTCAGCACGACTGCAGCAGAACTGCATAATAATCGAAGCAAGGTGGAGGTCTTTTACGGTTTATGTAAAATCAGATAGCTGGAGACGGTGCTTGAGCAGACCTATAACTAAGGACAGGATCTCAGTGTCTTTCTTGACACCTTGACTCCGGAATAAAAATCCTATAGAGATTTATCGACAAGATGAGCTGAAACTCATTTCAGCAGGACCAATCGAGCAGCGTGTTTTATGATGGCTGTACAAGGCCGTGTGAGAGGTTGTGTGCCAATGTGTTTTGAATCTATTAAGCATCTGTTACCTGACAGCAAATGGCTCTGTCACCATCTATCATACCTGCCTGGTTAGGGCCATACTGGCCTCTTGGCAGAGTATCAGCAGATTGTGTGTGTGTGTGTGTGTTTCTGTGAAGCGAGCGACGCCACCGCAGCTGCATTTTAATGTATTCTCGCTGCTAATGCGCTGCCTGTTTTCCTCATAGGTGTGATGAGTGTCGGCTCTGCTACCACTTCGGCTGTCTGGACCCTCCCCTGAAGAAGTCGCCCAAACAAACAGGTTATGGATGGATCTGTCAGGAATGTGACACCTCTTCATCTAAGGTGAGAGTCAACAAGATAAAAACAATCTCCTTCTGCCTGCTTTAGTTGGATTATAATCTTCTCCCAGCATTCCTGGCACATGAGTAATGCCTAAAATGTTTGTTTGATAGTAGTTTGTTAAGTAAAAGTACCATTAGTAGTTCAAAAATGTAGTCCAAGTAGAGTCAAAGTGTCAGCTGTAAATATTACACAAAGTACTAGTAAAAAGTAGCCCTTTTAAAAATACTCAAGAGTAGTGAGTGTTACGCTGGGAAAGGTTGATGCGTTTACATGTCATTTGTGCCTGTGTGTGTGTGTAAACGTAACATTCTGTAGTGCATTTAAGGACATTTCAGTCATCATACAGTCAACATCTGCCATCTTCTCATCAGCGGCATGCAATCACAACTGTCTCTGGTCCATTGCGTGTAAAGCAGGGGTGCCCAAACACGATCATTGATGCCAATGTCCTGCAGATTTTAGCTCCATCCACAATTAGACACAGTGGAGACAACGAATCAAACTTTTACCAGGTATTCTACAAAGCTTCTGGCAAGAGCAAGTTGGAGCTAAACTCTGCAGGACATTGGCTCTCGTTTGGGCACCCCTTGGTGTAAAGTATCTTCTCGGACACTTTTAATGCTTCCAAACAGTTTGCTGCATGTCTTAATGTAGTTCAGTATGATGCGATTTGCCTTCTGTGTGCGATTTGATTGGACTGATTTGTATAATTCTCATAGACAGCATAAAAGAAAGTAGTGACTGCCTGTTGAAGGAAAGTAGTGCAGTAAAAGCACCGAAACTGCACTAAAAATGAAGCAAAAGTACACATTTTTAAAAAAACTTCTTAGTAAATTACAATTCCTGAAAAAAAAAAACTACTCAATTACTTTACACCAATGCTTGTTTGTGTTTGTGTTTCACCTCAGTCTGCATTTAAAGGAACACACCACTTTTTTTTGGAAATAGGCTCACTTTTACTTCATGTTTGAATCCTTTCCTGGTTTGGTGGGCAGTGTTGCCAGATTGGGCGGTTTTTGAATTTGTTTATGCGGGTAAAAAAAAACGGTATTGGCGGGTTGACAAAATTTAGCCGATTTTGAAACGTAAATTTTACATGCGACTTATTTACCAAAACATAACTGTGTGCTCATACTTTATTCAGTTGGTAGTGACCAGTTCATACTGCAAACCGCATGAGCCCACCTGCAAGAGGAGGTGAGGGAAAGTTGTGTCAACCTGACTCTTGGACAAATCTGATTCCCTTTTGCGTGCACGTACATCGCTCAGCGCCTGCAGTTAAACTCGCAGCAGTTTTCATGACACATTTCTATTATTTTTTCTGCAATTGACAGCAAGAACACACATAGAAGCGTTGTCTGATTAACAAGCAGCACCTAATTATCTTTTAAATGGGGTGAATTTATACCCTATTTTGAAAGTAAAACACTCAAATAGGTAGTGTAATCTACACAACATTAAGTGCAGTGTGCGGGTGAGAGCGGGCAGTGTTTCTATGTGATCCGGTTATGTTGTGGTTCTGTTTCTGCTGGTGTTGGTTGCTGTGTGGTTAAAAATTAGGACAGTTCAAATTACTAGGTTAATTTCAATTCAAATCAATTAAAATTAAATATTATTCTAATATTTTGGGTGCTTTTTTTGTACGTTGGGGTGGGTTTTGAGCTAAAAAATGTCAGGTATATCTGGCAACACTGTTGGTGGGAGCACTTTTAGTTTAGCTTAGCATAGATCACTGAATTGGATTAGACCATTAGCATCTCGCTAAAAAACTAAAAATGTAAATAATAAATAAATACCATGGTTGTGCTTGCAACAGTGATATTACAAAGTGCCTGAAAATAGTCCCCACACTGCATGATATCATTGCGCCCACTGCAGTTAAAGTTTTAATTATTATTCTAGAATGAGAGTATAGTTCCTAGTCATATTGGCCATGAAAATAGGAACTTTTTATTTTCCATCTGACTTAAAATATGTAATTACAGAAGAGTCAAGCTTGAAATAGGAAAAGTATTGAAACTCCAACATTTTTTTGAGTGAGATGCTAATAGTCTAATCTAAGATTTTCGCGCTACCATTAATTCATCTTACGATACTATACCAGTTCAAGTATCATGATACCAATTAGTATTGCGATACTGTAATTCATAACTCAACTTAAATTTTTTTTTTAGAAATACCATATTTTACATGTTATAATAAGTATTGAATTTAATTAACTAATTCCCTTATTATTGAAAAATTAAATATTATTTGCACATCACTTCACCTAAATTTTATTGTTTTTGTTATTTTGTAGATAACTGACCAACAAAAATACAATAAAATAAAGATACAAATTATACCAAATGAAATTTGTTACAAAAGAGCATTTTCCCAACAAAATTAGGCTAGATGAAGTGGTCAAAAATTCTTTCAATGTTTCTATTTGCTATTTTTTTTTTTTTTTTCAATTTTGCTATTTTTAGGTTTTTCATCTATTGTTTTTTTGTTTTAGTCTTATCAGGTAACAATCCAAAGTAATTAAAAATTTCACTTTGTGAGTCGTTCTTTTTAAGAGATTGTCACTTTTTTGTAGCTACTAAATCATATTGAGAGGAACAGAAATAAATCGATTCACATGTGAGTTTGAAACGTCAGAAAACATCAGAAAACTTGCAACCTTAAAGGGCTTTCAAAAAAACGTGTGAGTATTTTAGCCACTTTTTCACCTTCAACATTATCTATTGTAGATAGACTGTTAATGACGATGCTATCGTTTACAAACTACAGTTTTGAAGCCATAGTTTCGAGATACTACCATAGTACTGGTAAAACATGCAACCCTAGCCTAATCCAATTCAATGTTTTATGCTATGCTAAGCTAAGCTAAGACATGGAGATTGGCTAAATGGATCTAAAAATAGTAAAACTGCACTGTTTACCAGTAGGTGACATGCCAAAATTGACTAAAGAACCAAGACACACTTAGGAAAACATTGTTTTATTATCATTACCAAAAAATGTATTGTTATTGTTACTATCGTACAACCCTACTATAAAATTTATGCAAAAAACTATGGTCCACATATAAATGCATCACAAATCTTGTGAAATCACCTAACAAATTGCTCCAAGATACAGTAGCACTTCATTTAATGTTATGTCTCATTATCATATTTAATTTCAGACCTATTGTATTTGTGTGTAGATTTAAAAAGGCATTACATTTGATTTTAAAAATACTAATAAATTGATTTTTGTTTCAATGTAATCAGACAAATAAGTTCTGAGAAACAGTAACACAACAGCATGATCTTCAGAATTAGCATCTTGTAATGAAGCCAAATTCAATTATTGTAATCAAGCCAAACAGGAACAATGCAACAAGTGTTCCTTTATTAGCTTATACATCATTTTTTTAATGATCGAATGCTATCCTATCAAAAGGTTGGGAATAAGTAAAAATATTATATGCTGTGGTTTGTTTATTTATTTATTTAGTTTTAGTTTAACTGGACTGAATTTAGAGTGTTCAGCGCTCAAACAGCACTCGAATTCTCTCAGTAGCATTTCCTGACATGATTTATTAAATAAATAAAAATCTTTACCGCACATCCCTATAAATAGTCTAACCAGGCTTATCGACTCCCTGGCTTTGTTAATTACAGATAAAAGCTAAGCGGGTGTTGTTTGAAGACGGCGAAATGCCCCGATGCTGAAAGTCAATCACTGTTTTAAACCCTTCCTCCTCAAGTCTTAAGCAGTCATTCCTGTGTTCACTTCTAAAAAGCTCCCGTTGACTTTACTCTGCCGTGATTTTTAAAAAAATATGATATTTTTGAAAATTGCAGAGTACATTCACGTTTTCCCAAACATTTAATTTCTGTTTCTCATTGAATTACAGTGCAATCAAAGGCGGTACGCGTCTCCTCGAAAACCTAATTAAGTTAATAAATGCATGTGCTTTTCAATTTCTCTTTAAATGGACAGTCCTGCTAGCCAGACTCCAGCGGCATGGAAAATGGGGGTTAATTGATGTTTGCTGAAGAGAAAGTAAAAGATGAAAAATGATGGTGGCTTGACTGCGTGAGTAACATGGAATTATTGCTCAGGATTAAAATTAAAAGGTTAAAGCGAGAGAGCGTGATGATAGAATGAGAAATGTGGACGCTGGCAAATGCTGTATTGCGTTATAATCCTCTCTCTCTCTCTTTCTCTCTTTCTCTCTCTCTCTCTCTCTCTCTCTCTCTCTCTCTCTATATATATATATATATATATATATATATATATATATATATATATATATATATATATATAATGGCTAATAATGGTTACATTAAAGTATGAATAATGGTTACGCTAATAACATATGTCATGTAAGCATCATGACTATAGTGTAAGAATTAAACTTTTTTGGAATACTTATTAGATTATAATTCTTCAAATGAGCAATTGTATGTTTTCTATCAACATTTATTTTGCAGTTTAATAGGATACACAGCAACTTTCATATTTAATTTCATCTCTCACGGCATTTTTTTCTCTCTGATTTCATTATTTCAATATTTTACCTTGCTGTCATACCAATAAACAATGTATTACAATAGTAAATGTACAATAAAATGGTATATAATAGGTTAAATGTACACAAATCCTGGTGTTAGCATGGTAAATGTACTAAGCATTACTAGTACTATGTGGTTAATGTAAGTATTAAAATGACAGCGTGCCCAAAAACTCTGCATCTCATGATTAATGTGCTAAAATACTGTATTATATCATGCTGTGTCCACACAACTGGGTGCTCTACAACTACTACATTAAACACATTATTACAGTTACTACAAAGGTTTTACTTAGAATACATGGTTGTTGTTTATTACATACATTTTACTAAGCTTAATGCAAAAACATATTAAAAAAATGGGCATTATCGTGATAATTGGCATTACTTTTAATATGCTTTTAATATGTTATTATTTTACAGTAAATGTAAGCTGGTTTTACTACACTATCATATTTCCATGATAAATATTCTCTTTTGTATGATCTCATTTTAATATTGGAGTGAATGCATAATAATTATTATATATACACTCACCGGCCACTTTATTAGGTACACCTCACTAGTACCGGGTTGGACCCACTTTTGCCTTCAGAACTGCCTTAGTGGCATAGATTCGACATGGTACTGAAAATGTTCCTTATAAATTTTGGTCCATATTGACCTGATAGCATCACGCAGTTGCTGCAGATGTGTCAGCTGCACATCCAGGATGCAAATCTCCCGTTCCACCACATCCCAAAGGTGCTCTATTGTATTAGGATCTGGTGACTGTGGAGGACATTTGATTACAGTATCGTGTGCAAGAAACCAGTCTGAGATTATTCATGCTTTATGACACGGTGTGTTGTCCAGCTGGAAGTAGCCATCAGAAGATGGGTACACTGTGGTCATATTGGCTGTGGTGTTGACAAGATGCTCAATAGGTATTAATGGGCCCAAAGTGTGCCAAGAGAATATTCCCCCCACACCATTACACTACCACCACCAACCGTTGATACAAGGACACAAAACTGCCGCTCCTTGGATATTTTATCTTTTTCTGACCATTCTCTGTAAACCCTAGAAATGGTTGTGCGTGAAAAATCCCTGTAGATCAGCAGTTTCCGAAATAATCAGACTGGCCCATCTGGCACCAACAACCATGCCACTTTCAAAGTGATTTAAATCACCTTTCCTCACTATACTGATGCTCGGTTTGAACTGCAGCAGATCGTCTTGACCATGTCTACATGCCTAAATGCATTGAGTTGCTGCCATGTGATTGGGCAAGTGGACAAGTGTACCTAATAAAGTGGCCGGTGAGTGTATATATTAATATTATAATGTTGTATAATATAATATCATACTCTATACACACACAGGGAATGCCATTAATGTAATAAATACATAATATTACTAAGCTTAATACACAAATGTACAAAAATAGGTATTATCATGATAACTACTTCAAAGGTATCACTTTGAATACGCTATAATTCTGTAATAAGTTTTAAATTGTGCAGTAAATGTAATAACATATTAAAGCATTGTTTTCTGATGGTAAATGTAAAAAAATCATGTTAATCGTATGCAAAAATATAAATTACAATAGTTAAATATATATATTAATACATTTCTGTACTGTATCCACAAACAAGATGCTACATGCATACATACCCGATTCACAATATTATAATACTAATGTAAACAAAAGTATGGTATTTCTACAGTACCAACTAAAATATTAGCATGCTGATAAATGTGCTTTTGTGGTACAATGGTGTGATAGTAAAAGTACTGAGAGGACATATTACTATGCAAAAACATACAGTATGACTTCACAATAAATGTGGTCATTTTCATATACGTTGGTTGATAACATTCATTCACATCCTTTTCTTTGATTTACTCAGAACTCGCGAGATAAAAAAAAAAAAAATGAGATAAAAGAGCTGCCAGTCCACAGGAGTCCTTTGTTTCAAACACATGTAAAAATTGGCTAATGTCTCGCTCAAAAAATCCACTGATAAAGAAATACGCTCCGCCAACGGACCCCCCTGGCGTGCGCTGTGTATCTCTTGTAAATAGGGCTATTATAAGTCAAAGGCGTTGAAGAAAAGCCGCAGATCGGTAACCTGCTGCTGCAGAACGAGAGCTGCGTGCTTCAGAACAAAAGCGATGGAAGGAAGGCGAGCGGCGGCAGAGAAAAGAGCTTTAGACAGTGGGAGGTTCAGCAGGGCCACGGGGATTAAACAAGTCTTTGCCTTCAGAATGTGTTCAGTGACAGCCTGCAGAGACCAACCGCTCTCCGGGGACTCGCAGAGACCAGACACAATCCTGTTTAATCACACACACACACACACACTCTTATCTCAGCCTCACTACCTGCTTTCTGTTGTCCTCTTTGGATTTTTCTTGCTTCGTCTAATGCCGTCATTTTCAATCCTTTCTCCTGCTAAACGCTTCTAGAAGCAGTGACAGAAAAGGAAACAGGAAAGCTTTATTTTTTATTTTTTGTCATCGTTAGCTTTTCAGTTGTTTTATATTAGCGACAATGGGCTTGCAATTTTCAGCGTTTTTTTTTTTTTTAAATGACCTTTTAAATGTGATCCATATCAGGTATATATTTCATCTCATTTGACATGATAGGATTTAAATATCATATGTATGCATTAGCATAAATATTTGAAGTGTTATCTGCAATTTTTTAGTGTCATAATTTTGATTATGTGCATGCGTGGTAAAAATACCAAAATGAGAACAGAAAATCAAATAGAAAAAAGTACTAAAAATAAAAGATGTATTCGATTTCCTGTCTTAAATTTGTGAATTTTGCCATGTATATGACTATAACATAGTTTTGCCATATCAAACATCTGAAATAAAATGTTTATTATAATTTATATATATATATATAGTTTCACAGTATGTCTGATAATATTTTTTCTTCTAGAAAAAGTCTTATTTGTTTTATTTCAACTAGAATAAAACCAGTTTTTCATTTTTTAAACACCATTTTAAGGACAAAACTATTAGCCCCTTTAGGCAATTTTTTTTTCGATAATCTACAGAACAAACCATCGTCATACAATAAATTGCCTAATTATCCTAACCTGCCTAAATAACCTAATTAACCTAGTTAAGCCATTAAGTGTCACTTTAAGCTGTATAGAAGTGTCTTGAAAAATATCTAGTCAAATATTATTCACTGTCATCATGACAAAGATAAAATAAAAGTGATTATAAATGAGTTATTAAAACCATCATGTTTAGAAATGGGTTGAAAATAAAACTAATATCCGTTTAACAGAAAACGGGGGAAAAAATAAACAGCGGGGCTAATAATTCTGACTTCAACTGTATGCTTATATATACAGTGGGTGACACTTCAAAAGCACCGTTACCGCTGCTTGTGGTGCCGCAGCGGCACAAAGAGATTAACAACACATTTTTTGGTGTAACACCAGTTTGCGACTATAGAAATAAACAGTAGCTGTAAATACCCTGCTATGAGTAAATGAAGATGAAATAACAAAACAAAGCATTATAATTCCTTCATTAATCATTGAAAACTCGTTAACAAGCTTTTTTATTATTGTAAACTTGAGTGCAATGAGGATTCATTTTAGAAAGTAAAATTAAAGAAATAAGACAATTAAAATTAAAGTATAAACAGACATACTTACATTACATACTTACATACTTATACACACATACATAAATGAATAAAGCAGTGTAATATAGCCTAAATGTAGAGAGATGTACAGTGTTTGTTATTTTAAAGTGATAGGGCCAAGACAGCCAATAAACAGTTTTTTTTTACTTTTTTGTTGTTGATTATATTTTACTTTCTCATTTCATGTCTTAATTATTGTACATAAATGATAAATTAATAATAAATAGGCCTAATATATAGTTCAGTTTTCTAAATGTCAATGTCATTTCAAAACGTTAATTATATATAAATATATGCTTATAATATATGCTTAAATGCTTTAAATATCATTATTATTGTTAAATTATATTATTATATGTCTGTTACGCTATTATGATGTGTTTTGCAGTTCCATCATTCAAATGTACACTGTAAAACCCAACAGTGAAAATCACTAAATGAAATAAGATTTGTGGTAACTCATAAACTGATTATATCTAACAAAATTCTTACTGAATGAGTTAAGAATTTATGATTTTTTTTTTTTTGTTAACTCAATGTTACGAGCAATACCATTTGATTAGCTACAGTATATAGTTGTTTGAACTCATATCGGTTTGATAACATGTTTGTTACTAATAATACTCTATAAATATATCTCAATATAAACACAAATTATATAGGTGTATATGCCTCGTTAAGTTTACAGTACTTAAACCATTTGGTTTCAAAACTTAAATGGTTTGTCACAATCAGTTTCCTCAAACAGTTTGAGTTATCTTAACTTATCGGGTTTTCTAGTGTCGAATATTTTATTTATGCACATATATATCTTTTTAACACTCTAAAATATTTTTCAGCCTCATTTAACTGTGGTGTCAAAGTAAGGTGGCAAAAGAATAAATAAAAAATTGTAAAGAGGCCATATGAATCGACTTATCATCAGTATTCTTCTTCTAAATGCATCATAAAATGAACATTCAAATAAACATCCTTATGGTTTCCAGCGATAGACTTTTAAGCATCCTCGTCATACTGTAAATGCAGCCACACATGACCCGTGCAGCACAGGTCGAGGTGAAGGGTAAAAGTCTCTTGGCCGTGGCTGGCATTTGAAGCATAATTGATTCCATTATGGGAATCAAAGAGCACTCCAGAGATGAGCACTGTGTTCAAGTACTTCACATTCTGTAATCTGCCACGCTGCGAACCTCTTTACCTGCAGTTGGTCCGGATGTGTGTTTTTTTTTTTAAAATGCCATCTTAAAATGCAGCCAGCTTCATCTGTAATTCTCCTCCTCTGCAAGATTGTGGGGTCTGCATTAAAGGCGAGCGGCGCTTTGGTTTTGCTGCAGCAGAATGAAGAAGTAGCGATTCAGAAGTGTGGAACTGAAGAGGTGATTTGTTATCCCTCCCAGCCTTGACTTCTGGATGTGAGGGAAGGAGTATTAGAGTTGAGGGGTTCGCACCTCACAGAGCCATCTTCTTTTTCAGGCTCTCCATCAAAACACAGGGCCCGTTGATGGGCAGAAACCAACCTAAACTGTTATGCATTGGAAATAGGGATGCCAGCTTCAATAAATTCCTGTCATTGATCCTCGTTTAAATTAATGAGCTATTAAAGACATTAATCACTACCTGACAAAAGTCTTGTGGCCTATTCAAGTTTTAGGAATAAAAAATAATAACTTGACTTTAGTTGATCATTTGGTATCAGAAGTGGCTTATATAAAAGACAAAGGCCTCTGGATTACGCTTATTTTAGCAAAATAAAATATGATTTTGCCTTGATTTTAATCCTTAAATTAGGACAGTAAGTTTTGGCTTTGCTTAGACAAAAGTCTTGTTACTTAACAGAAATAATGAACAGTATAGAATATAAAGTCATGCTGCAGTGGAAAATGAATGAATTTTGTGTATGACTCCCATGAGTTTGGATGACTGCATCCATACATCTCTGCAATGTTTCCTCCATCTTTCCTTACCCCAGACATGCTCAATAATGTTCATGTCTGGTGACTGGGCTGGCCAATCCTGGAGCACCTTGACCTTCTTTGCTTTCAGGAACTTGTGGATGCTGAAGTATGAGGAGCGCTGTCCTGCTTGGCCATCCAGCAATCCAGTGCAATGTGATTGGCCGAATACCTCATACATTAGATGAAAATGTTACTCTTATTTGGAATATATGCTTCCAACGTAGAGCTGAAAAATGCATATGACCAAGTTTATCAAGTAAGCTTGATAAACGACAAGTAGTTTTGATAATACGAGTTATACACAGTTACTTTTAGGCAGTGTGTTTTCAATTTTGACAATAACTGGCATGACAGTGTGTTTACAAAAGAAATTGTTTTTTTTTTTGTTTGTTTGTTTTTTTTGTTTGTTTTTTTTTTTTTTTGTAGAATGATTTGTAATTGAAGCTGCGCACATCGGGACAATTTTGGTTCATGTTTATTGCCAACATTTAACACCTTATCACTAAAAAAATGTATTGTGAGCTTGCACACCAACATGCAGAATTTGGCATGTGTAAGAGATGATTAAAAAAAACACCTCTGTCTTGTTTTTGTTTGTTTGTTTAACACACTGTATCTTAAATATATGAAAAACTGCCCAACCTATGGGGTTGTTGCTTTTGTTCCCATGCCTTAAGCTGGCAAAGTTGCAGTAAAATATAACTTGCTGGTGCTCAAATAGGATTCGATGGTGAGATTCATTTCATTTAATTTCCTTTCACGGTTTGTAATGTTTTCCCGCAAACGTTTGGCCAGGATTTTGTGTGTGGGTGACTTCTTTTGTGCAACAAGCAAGTGTCAGAGGTGTAAAGTTGCACAGCACCACCAGGGTATTTCTGTTTTTCATTAGGCGCCATCTAACATCAGGGAGTGATTTTGCACATTCATTCGACTCACCACCAGTGAAAATTGCTCGGGTATGAATTCAAAAAATGTCTCGAAAAAGCTTAATGCCAAGGGTGAGCAAAAATCGGCCCAGTGTTCACAAGCTGTAAGCAAGTTATTTTCTTCCCAAATGCGTCATAAGATTTTTAGCATATTAAGGCCAAACGTTTACCGATGTTGAACAGTTGAATGATTCCCCTTGATGTTGGTAATTAGGGATAACATTAGAAGTTGCCAACATTTTTAATGTTGAATCAAAGTTTGTCATTTTCACTGGCCTAAAACATCTTGTATGACTTTTATTCTGTGTTTTTTATAGTGAATTTAATTTATTAGCCCATAAATATGAATATTTTGCCTGTTCATGAGCTAATTTAGTTAGCTAATATGCCAATTCATTTCAGACAATTGATGATAAACTAATGCCCCATTCTGTTTCTCCAATCAAAGTGCAAGAGTTTGTAATAAACTGTTGTGCAATCGTGTCATATTTTCTGCCTGTTTTGGCGTAAGATGTATGAGCCTCAAAACTATGCACATAATGACTTCCATGCTTAATCAACCATCAAAAGGTAAATCGATTTAAAGGATTATCAACAATGAATTAATTGTTGTTTAATCATTGATATAACTAATAGGGACATGAGGTTTGTGAGCTTCTGTTTCTCGATGCGTTTCTCTCACTCACCGCCTTTTTAAAGGTCATCATAAACGGGTTCCTGCCTCTAAGGTCTTGATTAATAATAAAAATTGTTGTTTAAGTTGTTTCTCTGTGGATGATTTGTCGCGTAGAGACGTTTGTGTTATTAAATCACTTAATTGCGTTTGCCTTCCCTCCGTCGCAAAAAGCGATTGGGAGAAAAAGCTCATTTTCATTAGTTTACGATCTGGGGCTGACGCCGGTATCAGTTCATACGTGGCCCCGGCAATAAAGGCTTTATTAGTAAGAGTTGAGTTCATTACGAAGGCTGTGTGTTTCCCTGCCTGCGAACGTCAGATAACCCTCCGGCCAGCGAAGGCCACATTCCTCTTCTGTCACTGCGCAGGCCTGCCGAATTGATTCGGGTAATAAAATGACAGTCCTGCCACAATATACGCATGGCCTTTAGTTGGAGAGCCCGTTAGGTGCTGGAGAGGGGCTTGTTTGAGCTTTATTTACACCCGCGTGTCACCGCCGCTCACCCTCATGATAAAGCGTTTCAGCAGATCTGCGGTGCGTCTGAAATGCCACCGACTGAACCCGGATCAGGCGGGAATGGAAATGCCTAAAGGACAGCTTTTGTGGATTGTTAATTTAGTCGCAATCTCGATTCGGGGTCAAAAGCATGGCGACCGCAGCAATTATAACTCTTATGGAAATGCATTCATGGTGTCCTGAGATGTTTTTCGCGTGCTGATTGGACTCTAAATTGTGTTTGTTTTTGAACTATGTTTCTTCTTGACCTCGAGGGTTCAATTTGAATTGCTTTAATTCAGTATGACTCTTTTTCTCTGAGGCGTTTTGTCAACTTTATTTATTGCCTGAGTTCCTCTTAGTTTTAAACTAGCAATCCTTTAAAAGAAGTTAACTTATTATAATTGCATTGAGACTACATTTTTATTCCTACTCAACAAAGTTTGTAGTCCCTGCTTTAAACATATGATGAAAAGCATATTTTTTAAGCTGTTTGGACAGAACTGTGTGTAGGTATAGTGTGTCCACAGTCATATTGGTGTGATATAAACACAATACATCTTTTAAAAAATAAAAAATAAATAAAAAATCCTGACGTTAAAATCTAATCTAATTAATTTAAACTGTTAAAATAAGATCCAAGCCTTTAAGGCCCACCACAACATGACATAAGAGAGCGGTTCCTCCGCCCACCGAATTGATTGACAGCTGCTTATTAACATGTCTCTGTAGTAACGTGTATGATCATATCAACAAGACAGGACATGCACAAAGCAACTGGGATTAAAAGATCTGTTCAGCTCTCTGTGATCATCAATCATCCTCAAATGTGATCAAGAATGAGTTTTACGAGTTTAAAACCTTTTTTAAAACATGTTTGCATGTTTGTAAAAAAAAGTAAGTTGAGGATGGTAAAATTCATCATCACAGCCGCATGTCAGAACAATTAGAAAAGAAGACGCTTCAATCCCGGTTTGTGGACGTTTGCACAGTTCTTATAGCCAAGTTATTTTGACATTCTTGTCCTAAATACTCCTAGTTTTTTCGGTATATAAAATGTTGTTACTCCGAATGACATTTTACACTTTGATCCATCACTTTATTACACGTTTGTCATTTGATACTTGAAAATCCCTTTTCATCTTTGTGCAACTTTGTTCAACTGCCTGAGTGACAAACTGCACCATGCCTACTTTTGTTTTTCTTCTAAGACACCTTTTATTAAGTGAAAATTTTGACTTTGTTTTGCCAGTCCTCATGCAGCTAGCTGAACTTATCCAACCTGGCATGAGTTTGTAGGCAGGGCTGTCTGTTTTCTGGCCAGTGTAGGACGAGTGAATCATTTGACTACTGCTAGACTAGTAATGTTACTAAACAGAACTGCAAAAATACAATTTACAAAAATTCTCTTTCAAGGTACGTCTTGGTCTGGTTGTGTCCTTCTTGATTTTACTCAGGAAGTTTCTTTAATTCCTCCAGCACGACTCAAGCTTGCTGTGGTTCATTGCTAACGGTAGCTTTGTCAGTGCTAATTAGACTCTGCTTTCTCCATTTTTCCTCCCTTTCCATCTTGTTATCTTGTTTATTACTCGTCTTTTGTCTCCAAATTGAACTCATTTAATCAATGGCCTTAATTTTTGGGAGAAATTATCACTTAAGCAAGGCAAGTTTATTTATATAGCACATTTCATACACAGTGGCAATTCAAAGTGCTTTACATAAACAGGGATAACAAGTATAAAAAAAATAAAAACAAATAATAAGAGTGATTAAAAACAGTTAAAAGCTTAATTGGTAAGTCCCACAAAAATCCTTAAATTCAGTTTTCGTGTCACCTTCACATCTTTAATATCTGATGTGATGTTCTGGATCTTGGCGCAGTTTTCTTTAAGCACAGTTGTCAGTCAGAGTCTTGACAGACTGACCTGCTAAACAGTCTAATTAAATCAGCTTAATTAACTTGATTAATTCACTCACTCAGTCCACTTTACCATGCTCTGAAATTTGTAAGGGAAATTAGAACTCATTACTTATCAAACATTCAGTTGCTGCCAGACTGTGTCAAGGGCGAAATTACTAGCCTAATATAAGCAGTTGCATTTTGGTTGAAAAAGTTTACTGCAAGTTTTTTGGGGGTTTACCTTCTCACACTGTTCTGAAGGCCAGTCGAATAAGCGTTCAGTGTGGCTTTGAGAGGTCAGAAGTAAACAGGATGAGTTATTGTAGCTAGACACAGTCTAAACCAGAGGTTAGCGTTTCAAGGTCCTGAAAGAGGATACCTTGCACCCCTGCTTGCCGGTGAGGTAGATGGAGAGTGTTAAGACGTAGGGGAAATCAATGCACCGAAGTCACGTCCATCACTTTAACTAGGCAAGCTGGATGCCGCATGCCCTCTCAGGGGCCAATTTACTGAGTAAACAGGACCCTGGAGATGGCATGGCAAATTTCAGCTGTCCCGTTGGTCACTTTCTTAGCACTTAGTGGGTTTTATTAACTCACTTACAATGCCTCCACTACACAATCCAGTAACAGGGTGAACCTGTAAAACCCTTCGGTGATGTAGAGGCTTTATGATTTGGTAAAATGGGCCAATTTACCACCAAAGCCATGAACCTTTCAAGTCTCCCAATGCTCATTTTGTGAAACAGTTGCAGTCTACTTCTTTTCGGCTGAACTTTAGATTGCTTGTTTTTATACTTTGTGGTTTGGGTGCTAAACCCATTGAAATTGTAAGGAAAGTTTTTTTGGTGGCGTTGTAGTTGTTATATGAGAAGCAGCATAATTGCCTTTTGAAACATTAGTTATGGTTATACATCTATTAATGATGTATATCAGCTTGTTTTCCAGGAGCTGAAATCATTTACACTAAAACAACTGAAAACGCTTTTCAGTACTGCGCATGCGCAAAGGTTTAAGATGCTTTTAGCTCCGTCATATCCGCTCGAAGTTTATTTACTTTACGCCTCTTTGAAACTTTGTGGCAAAATGATGCACCTGTCATCTGCTTCTGCCGCTGAACAACAACTCCCAATAAACGTTCCAGCCTTTGAAAATAGGCAATTTGAAGCATCTACAAACTGAATATAATCTTTAATAAAGCAGTCAAAACGGACAGCATCCAAAACATCTGCTTTACAATTGTTGTAAAAAAGGAACATATTTTTTATAATTTTTGTCTTTTTCTTTTCATTAAACAATTGTATTTGTATTGCTTTAATGTGATATTATAAATGAACTTCTTCTGTTTAATGTGATATGCTTTGCATACTAATGAAGCATTTTTTAAGAAGTAGATGAAGCTGATTGAAATGCAAAGGCCTGATTGTCTAAAGTTAGCTTGAGCTCTGCAGCTAAACTTCCTGTTAGCAGAGATGGGTTGAAACTGAACACAGAAAATGTGCAGTGAAGACAGTCTTATGCTTTTAATGTTGTGCAGAGAATTCATAGAAAAAGAGGACATATGTATGGGTGCGGCCAATGGAGGACTGGAGAATGATTAACAAGTGACAAATTTCACTACACTCCACCTGTTAATATTAACTGCGTATAAAAGTCAGGAAATGAAAGTTGTTGCGCATCTCCTGAATGTAATTCTTGCATTGCATTGAGGATAACAGAATCCTGTGAATCGGATTATTTAGTTGTATCCAATAAATTACGAATATATTTGACATAGAAAAAAACCCTCTCCTGACCTTTTTTATTGAACACGCATGGAAAACATCGTCCACGATGTTAGCTGAATTGGTCACATGACTGCATAACATGACTTAAATCTATTATGGTTTTTAAAAGCAACTTGAAAACGGCGCTATAGACAACATTTTCAAAAACATCCATTTTCGTTTTTTGAAAATGCTGTCTCTGTGGATGGAAGGCCAAAATGGATAGACAAATATGTACTTTTTAAACAAAAACCTATTAGAGTGGACATGGCCTGAGTAACGAATTTCGGAATTGCAGGACAGTGCCCTCTAGTGGGTTTGTCATCTGAAACATGCAACAAAATATTCCCGGAGCAGCGTATTTTACGTTTGACTAAAATTTAGGCTGAGACACATATTTAGACAGCATAATTTACACACGATTTAATATTCAAAACTTCCCACTTTTTAATGATAGTTAAAAAGTTTGATAAAGCTTAAATTTAATGTAATTCAAAATGGTGTAGTTCACTGAAATAAGTAGGCGTCACACGTAGCACAATAAACAATATTATATCGAACCACAATAAAATTGATGTCGATAACAATGATAAGTTCTGGACTTTTTTTTATCTATATTGATCTAAAAGCCAACCACACAGCAGAAATGTGCAACAATGGGAATCTAAAAGTGTGTTGATATTAGAGATGTACTGAATATTCAGCCACTGAAAATGGATCGACAAAAAATGTTATGCCATTTAATGGACCCTCTCGTCATTGTTGGGGTACTCTTTTAAATCTGAAGCATTAACAACTTATATCAAAATATATATCGTTATCGTTCAATGTGGAAAATAATTAATGAGATTGCATTTTTGCCATATCACACTATAGCCCTAGTCACACATGAAGTAGCTCCTCCAGACGAGAAGAGGAGGAGGCTTTTCCTTTCACATGCATTATTAATAAAGAACCAGGAATTGCCTTATCACACTCTTAAAGGTGACATTGAACATGACAGGACTGTACAACCCTCTGACCTCGGTGCTTCTCTGAACGGTGACGAGCACGTCAAGTCCTTGGCTGTATATGCAGTGCCTTATTTAATTCGGCTCTGTCGGATGGGATATTCCCCATATATCTGCTGACAGAGGGAAACGCTTTAACAAGTACGCGGATGTCGCCACATAGTAACAGATCTGTTCAAAAATTGATTCTTTCGCACTCCCATATGCACATGTACCGACCGGCGCACTGTTTAACAAATGCAGCCTTAGAGGAGTGTGACTGTGTGATGCTATAAATCACATTAATGGGGATCAGCAGACTGCATACTGTTCACAACAGAAAGGCCACACACACACATAGTCAGTCTTGAGGTCTCCATTCTTTCCTTAAAGCGATAGTTCACTAGTAAAACTATGTTTTTAGTATTTACGCTAATATTGTGTTGTATATTGGATATGATGTGACCCTGGACCACAAAATCGTATATCCAGCCTGATCTCACGAGGAAACATATACAACAATTTAGTGGCTAATTCATATTGAATTTTTATGAAATTTTTCTCCTCTGGTCAAACTATTTTTGGTTTTAAATAGGAGGCATGGCACCCAACCCCACCTCTAAACACAACTGTCATTGGAGGATGAGCAAATTGTACTAAATTGTACAAGTAGGATCAAATAATTCATACAAATTAGCCACAAAATTAAAAATTTACACATTGCCGTGAGATAACATTGGTATATCTTTTGTTGAATAGGTAATATCAGTTTTATTTTATGCCATGAATCATTATAATATTAAGTAAAGATCATCCATGAAGATATTTTGTCAAACTTAATTTAGACAACTTTAGGGTAATTGTCACAGAAGTTTTTTTATTCTTTTATCATTATTATTATTTTTTTTTTTTTTGGAATCCTCAGATTCCAGAATACTTATCTCAGCTAAATATTGTTCTATCGCAACAAATCATGCATCAGTTGAAAGACTGTTTGCTCAGCGTTCAGATGATCCATAAATCTCAATTTCTAAAAAAGTTTACCCTTATGACTAGTTTTGTGATCCAAGGTCACACATTTTAAATGGCTTTAATTGAAAATGAGCTGCTTCTCCCCGCCCACCGTTTCCACGTGTGTGTCTGGCTCACATCAAACATTACGTCAGATTAACAGCACAGTGACAGACAGACTCAGATGAAGCTGCAATACAGCTCATTAGTTCAAAATACCAAGTAAGTTTATTTGATGTATTTGTAGTGGAGTTTATTCATTTTCTGAAACAATGAGTCACGCACAAATGCCATTTGCAGTACACACACACACATATGTGCGCATTTACTGGCACCATGCAGCTGTGGTGATTATAGCGGTTAAGAATTAAGATTTTACTGTCTTTATTGCAAACGTGCAGTTTTAAAAACCTTTTAAACTTATACAAATCACAGAGTTGCCTCAAATATTTTAATCCAGTTTATTTGTAGAAAATGTTCTGTGAACATGTGTACACATGTTATTGTAGAAACAAGACGCCTGTCAATCAATTCGGTGGGTCGGGAAAACCACACTCCTACAGTACATCTCATTGTTGTGTGCCTCAAAATCACTGGGATTTGGATCCTATTTTAACATCGGGAAATTTTTAAAAATAGACTTATTGGATTTCTATCAATCCCAATATGACTCTGGGCACACTATACCTACACACAATTCTGTCCACACAGCTTACAAAAGTTAATGTTCATCATTTCTTAGTAACCAAACTGCACTGACCAGACTCCAATAACTTTACTGCATGAACAAAAAAACTCTTAAATTATCAAACCATTATACTATTTTTTACAATTTGTTGATGTGTGCATTCAGTATATGTCTGTATTTATCTTTATAAAGCAAATTTTTTACATTTGGTTTTTCTTGGAGGGTGACTGGGGCTAATATCTCAACCAAATGTAAAGTCTGATTAGACTGTGATTAATTAGATGAATGAATCCTCACATCGTGCAATTAATTCAATCAAATTTAACAGCATCTTTTTATATATATATATATGTCAAAATAAAGGTAAAATAAACTTCCATTGTGCAACTTCCATCCAGCATAACACAAATTTCTGGAAAAATTTAATTATTATTATTCGGACATGTACTTAAAATGCATAGGATGACTGGTAATCAGTCTTTAATTCAATTACTAATTTTTAGACTTTAACTGGGTAAAACCACTTGCTTGACATAGTAGCAGATTTAAAAAAAAAAATGATAATAAGTAAATATTTTAGGCCTGCACAGTGATCCTTAAATACTATGCTATTAATCAATGATAAAATGTATGCTATGCTTTTATTTGCTCAGAAAAGAATTGAATTAAAACACATCAAACTCTAATGTATGTGAGGGAACCATTTAAAGCCGTGATGCACTTTTAGTGTTGGTGTTTGCTGCTCGGAAGATGCATCTCATCTGTTTTCACCTGCGAGTGAGTGTTTTAGTCGCTACTTTATTAGCGCGCTCTTTATTGCTGCTGCTTTCATGGTGGATGTTGTTTAGCTTTTAGTTCGCTATCCATTCATTTACAGAGAGCCTCCATCCATGCATGTAGCCAAGTAACCAATTTTCTCGCAGAGTTTGTGCACTTACATTTATTTGTGATTTAATATTTCACCTGAAATTGGAAATGGAGAGAAAGTCGCTTTTTTTTTTTTTTTTTTTTTTGCTCTGTATATAACTACACCTCCTCCCCGCACCACTGGCTCTTATCAGATGCAAGAAGAGAAAAAAAGGAGAAAAAAATTCTCTGGCTTGTGCATTTTACTGCTGATTTAATTAGCCATCTCTTGGTAAGTTCACCTCAGTATCTGTCACACCTCACTAAAATGAAAATCCATTCTCTAGGAAAAAAAAAAAGGTAGATTAATGAATGCCCTTTGTAATAAATGAAAATGGGAAGCGCAAATATGCATAGTCATGAAATTTAATTGTGCTTTGTGGTGATTGGGTTTTGCTGGGAGTTTTGTGTGAGAGGAGGCGGTGGCGATGGGGCCAGAGGTTGCTCAATGTAGCGCGTAACGCACAGCTTCAGCTGCCTAATGAAGCCAGTGTTTATGACTGAATGCAATTGTGTCATATCCACTATGGTGAAACACACACACGTCCTTGGGTTTGTGCTTACAGACCGGCATCACACTCAGTTTATATGCTCATGTAGATGCCTGTCAGCTTGCTGTAGAATCCCAGAAAATGGACAGCTTTTTTCAATTGGCTTCCTTTTTTGTTTGTGTGTGTGTAATAGTTTTAAACAAAAATAATTTATTTTGTCTTTGCCATTATGACAACTTAATATTTGAATAGTTATTAAGCAATATTCTAGTACTCAGCTTCAAGTGAAGTTTTGGGGCTTATCTAGGAAAATTAACCCTTGTGCACTGTTCAAATTGACTACCCTTTTGTTATGTTGGGGATAAAACATCCACTGAATTAAACTGCTGTAAAAATGCATCAGATTATATTTTTATGTTTATTTTATTTTCATACATCTGTTAATCAACCTCAGTCCTGATCAAAACTATTAAATGTTTTTTAAAAATTTAACTCTTTAATTACTAAGTTCACAAAAAATTACCCTAATTTGGTGGAAAAAAAAAACACACACACACACACACACACAAAATGACGTATTTTCAATATAAAGAGTAATTGTGGACTGGATTTATTTGACCTTTTATCACAGTCTTGTACATGTGAACGGTTAGTTACAACATTGGCTGTAATGCAAAGTTAGATTTTCATTTTTTCTCCATAATTTACTGTTTGTAGCTGTTTTTGCCCCATTGACTTCCATAATAACCACGTTGGATGGTGCATAAGTACACAGTCTTTGTTTTTATTTACTCCTTGTAGTTCTGAGTTAAGATGAGTACGCAAAAAAATCAAGAAACTTTTTTTTTTTTTTTTTGCGCAGGCCTATCTAATGGGTTAATGGTGGCAACTGATGATCAACAGTAAAAATTACAAATTTTACCTGTTCTTAACAGGAAAAACCACCAACAATCAAAAATGCTTCATTAACTTTTTTTATGTGCTTATAATGGAAGTCAATGGTGTAAAACAGCCACCAACAGTAAATTTGTAAGGAAAAAGGTGAAAATCAATCAAAAACATTGCCTCAAAAGAAATGTTGTTTCACAAGTCCAAGACTTTGATAAAAGGTATAAAAAAGAAAAATCCAGTCCACAATTACTTTTTACATTGAAAATACGTCTTTTTTAAGCAAATGAGTGACATCATTTATAAATTTGGCAATTAAAGAGTTAAAATCTTTTTTTAAACAATTTAGTCATTTTGATCAGTACTGAGGTTTATTAACAGATTTATGCCGAAAAAAGCTGAAAAAAATATTTATCTGATGTATTTTTACAGCAGTTTAACTTAGTAGATGTTTTCATTCCGAACATAACAGTTCATACGATCATGGAAAACCTGGAAAAGTCATGAAATTTTGACATGACATTTTCCAGGCCTGGAAAAGTTTTGGAAAAACAGAAAAACCCAATCTGTGTACTTGGAAATAGGTTAGTTGTCTTTACTTCTTTTACTTCTGTTATTGGCCAATCACATACTCTCACATTATGAGTGCGGTGTAAGCATTATCCAAATACATTTTACATAGATAGAAATTGAAACTAAATAGATTGTTGCGTGTTTTATGAGATGTTGTAATACATTTGAACATGCATTGTTTTTCTTTATCCACACATATTTTAGACATTGCATGAAACATTAGGTTATGAAAATTTATTTGAAAGTCGTGTAAAAATCATTGAAAATTCATGGAATTTTAGTAGTAAAAATGTGTATGTACCCTGATAACAAAAGGGTAGTAAATTTGCCCAGAGTGTATTGTTGATTTATTTATTTATTTATTTATTTATTTTATTTTTACACATATGTAAATGTACACTGACTTCTGATTAGTTTAATGGTCTGTGTCCTTTAATTCAATGTCCTTGCTAAAAAAATCTAAATCAAATTCTATCCAGAAAAAAAGAGAAAGAAGACTTACTGAATCAGATTACTTCGTTTTAGATGCACGCTCACAGTCTTTTTGCTGACTGCACTTATAATAATGGAAAGCTAATCTGATTGGCTGATCCAGACGATATTGAGCCACAAGGTGGATAAGAGACCTTTTTTTTTTTTTTTGTATTTCTTTAAAATTAAATTAATATTAAATTCTCCAGATTTTCCCAAATTAATGCCAATAAACTTTCATTTATTTTTCCAACGTTCTTGATAACATGTAAAATAGACAGCCATGCACACATTTAAGTAAATAAACTTGTTGTTTTGTGGTTTAATAAGATTAATGAATCTGTTCTAAAATATTCTGATTAGTTTAAATACAAGTCGTTTTTTAATAGGCTAGAAAAGGTGGTGTGGAGTGAAACCTCCTCCAAACTGTGTCTATACGCACGACTAGCCTTCTCTGGACCAGCGCAGCTTTATCAAATTACTCTGACTGGTAAATATTTTCCCAGCATTTCTATGAAGAGAGATGGTGAGGAGGAGTCATGAATAATCCCGGGGCCTGATAGCGCTCGCTCTTTTTCTCTCCCGTCTGCCTGAAGACACCCATCGGTTCAAGCCACGGCGCTTCATTTTCTCTAGATGTCTCTCCTGCTTCCTTACACGCTGCGTGTTTTCATCATCGTCGCGGGACATCAATCTGTCTTCTGCGGGACTGCAGATTCAAACCACGGCCGCTTTAAAGCCGCTCCGTTTCCTTTTAGCACATAAAAGGCGTGCATTCGACCGACACACACGCGCACAAATAAACACAATGAAAGCAGAAAACGCGATAAAGAAATAAGTCATACTAATTAGCCGGCTAATTCTTTGAGGACTGCGCCAGCTTGATAAAGGATGCTAAAGCTTATTAAAGTAAAAGCAGCGTTGTGAATTTCTTTAATATTTTTTTTTCTCCCTGCACAGCTTTATTTTAATCCCACTTTATGAAGTTTGCTGCGTGTCGTGTGGGTGGGAAGGAGGAAGAAGAAAAAAAAGAAGGGAAGGGGTTTGATTGTGTCGCTGTAAGGCAGCAGGGGTCTCCAACTCAGATGCATTAACACGCCACAGGCCTTTGTTGCCACCTAGGGTTCGGTCCACGCTCGCGCTTATTTTTCCAGCTCTAAACTCTCCTTTACTCTGCTGTGCATTTCTCTCTCGCTATTTCACAAGAGCGCCTTTTTTGCCCTTTTAAAATCCAAGATGCAATTAGAATGAAGAATGTGGCATTTCATTATCATACATGTATAAGCAGTAGCCAGAGGGCCGGCTGGCGCATGGAGAGTGAATGGCAGAGTGAAGGATCCAGCTTTCCCTGGAGGAGAGTGATGGAGATATCCCACAATGCCGCTGCCTGTCAGTGTGATCGGGCCCGCAGTGGGCCAGCATCTCTTCCTCACAAAGCAAATGTCACACTGTCAGCAAAATGAGCGGCCTGTTTTACAAAAAAAGAGAAAGAATTGAAATGGAAGCTGTATTGAGTGAGGAAGTTCTCATATTGGAATAATTTGTATTTTGACATGTGTATGGTGGCTTTCAGCAAAGCGTTTTTCCTGTGGTTGTCGACGGATGGTGTGAGAGATGTCTTCTGGTTTTATCCTGTGGCTGTACTTCTCTAACTTTTCTGCTACTTTGATCAAATGGGAACTGGGAGTACTGACAATGTTCCCTGCGTTTGTTTTGGAGTTCAGCATTGAGGAATACTGTCAGGCTTTATTTTAGCACTTGTGAAACATCATGATGGTGTACAGCAGGAACCTTCATTGGTCCATCTGCAAATCTTCGGAACATTCTTATAGTGAGCGATGACTTTTAGAAAGAATTTCAGTTCAGGAGTTATTATACATGTTTTATAGTCCAGTTCAAGAACACCTAAGAGTGTTTGGACAGCACTGGCTTCAACTAAGAGCACAATACAAAGTTTGGGATTTCTTTTGAGCGGTTTGAAAGAGCAAGTTTAGAAAGGAAATAATGTGATCTTTTCTGTGTAAAGATAATAGTGGCCATGCAAACTGTGGATCGGTGGGGTGCATAAAGCCACTTTTAGTTGTGTTCACTGATCCAAGTGAATGGGAATTGCTTAAACAACATTGTTGTCTGTACATGACTCTTTTCAAAAACACAAAGGAATTTTCACAGTGATGTGATTTCAGCAAGTTCATTTAAAAATATGTTTTACCAATTTACCTATTCAATAAATAAAGTTTCCTATTCATTGTCTAGTCCTACCCATTACATTGCATTATTATAGTGTGTATTAAGGCCAATTCATGCCCCACTGATTGATGAACAATAATATATATATATATATATATACACATACATGAGGCGATGTGGTGGCGCAGTGGGTAGTGCTATTACCTCCCAGTAAGAAGGTCACTGGTTCAAGCCTCGACTGTGTCAGTTGGCGTTTCTGTGTGGAGTTTGCATGTTCTCCCTGCGTTCGTGTGGGTTTCCTCCGGGTGCTCTGGTTTCCCCCACAAGTCCAAAGACATGCAGTACAGGTGAATTAGGTATGCTAAACTGTCTGTAGTGTATGAGGGTGTATGGGTGTTTCCCAGTGATGGGTTGCAACTGGAAGGGCATCCGCTGCGTAAAACGTATGCTGGATAAGTTGGCGGTTCATTCCACTGTGGTGACTCCTGATTAATAAAGGGACTAAGCCAAAAAGAAAATGAATGAATGAATTTCCAAATGATGTTTATCAGAGCATGGAATTTTTCACAGTATTTTTTCCTATTTGTTTTATTTTGGCTGGAATAAATGCAATAATTATTAAACTTTAAAATTATTATTAAACTATTAAAAAATTATTTTTACACCATTTTAAGATCAATATTGTAAGCCCCCTTAACCCTTGAACTACGTCACCAAGATAAAAAACTATTTTTGGATTGCATTTCTTAACTCTAAGTTCGCTAGTTAACAAATTTTTTTTCGACACGTGCCATAATTTCTACAATATCCACCTTTGCCAAATGGTTGATATGTCGGTTTATGGTAAAAATACAAGAATTAATACATATACTATGAAAAATCTGAAAATGAAGTGTAAGACCAATTTTATTAATAAAAATATACAAAATAAAACATTTCTGAATACTAAATCATCTTTATTATTTGAAGTATGCCATACAATCCTTCAGATTCTCATTTTACAAGTTTTCTTCTTGACCAGTATCAAGTGCGGTAGTGCAACAGGATGTTTGATTTTTTTTGTAAACCAACAATGCTGTGTGTGTAAACCATTGTTTAAACAGTCATTCTTTAAATGACTTTAACAGTCATTTTTTAAAACAATAAAAACACGGTCAACCGTTTGATAGAGCGGCAGTCAAAGGGTTGAGCATATTTTTTTTGTTTTTTCGATTGTTTACAGAAGAAACTGTTGTTATGCAATGATTGACCTAATTATCCGAACTTGCTAATAATTCATGAGGGCTAATAGTTCAGCTGTGTATATACTGTGTTTTTAAGATAGTAAACAAATGTTTTATTACTGTAACCTGAATTAAAAAGTTGGCCAAAAAAACTTGTTATAAAAATTAACTTAATATTTTAGTGGGTGTGATGTAAGTTAAGGTAACTAGAAAGATTTTTACAGTATATTTTTGGATGGTCTACTACATATATAGATACACTAACATTGAAAACCTGACATTTCATTTTAGTATAAAGTTTAAAAAGTGTTTCGTTTTTATTTTCATTACTTACATATTGGCAACTTTTTATTTTAACATTGCTAATGATATTAATTATAAATATTAAATATAATGATAATATTTCTTGAGCACCAAATAATGGCGAGTTCAGACTGCATGATTTTCTAAGTAGTCGTGTCACAGATGTTTTCACACTGCATGACTATCTGGGCTAGCGTTTCGTCGCTGCTTTCTTTACCCTGCAAGATGGGTCGGCGACATGGACATTCACATTGCATGACTTTACTATAGGAAGAGTCGCCTACAACTTCGTCCAAACTACGTCTCACAGCCAAAAACACGTAGTATGTCTTTTGTTATTAACTACATAACGAGACAGAAGCCTTTAATGGGGTAGAAAATTTCTCCTCAACGTTGAAAATAAACGAATTTCTTTCTGTATAAAATATCAAACAGACACGGTTGCTCCTGAGTCCTGTCACACCTCCACTAGTTTTCCTCCATTTCGTGGGTCCAAATAAACCGAAAAAGAGCGATTTTAACTTCTCCCCCAGCCTCCCGCTGGCCTGCAGCAGGTATAGATACACGCACACACAAGTGAAAGCCGCTCTCTCATTGGCTGTAGGCGATCGCCGATGTTATTTTCAGTCAAAACTCAATTCACACGGCATGATTTGATTCGCCAACAGCTCCAGATATTTAGCACGCCAAATATCTCACAGGCATCGGCGACTCATCGGCGATTCTCTCAGATCGCGTCTTTGATAGTTCACACTGTGTGATTGTCACTCATGTGCACGAGCACAGATTTGCCTGTGATTTCAGGCATTTGACGGCGATTTCTCAAAACCTGTCGGCGAGCCAAAATCGGGACTAAAATTACGCAGTCTGAACTAGGCATAAGAGTGATGTTTTAAGGATAATGTCAGAAAACAGGAGTAATGGTGTTGAAAACCAGTACCAATAACAGTAAATACACTGTTATTAATATTTTAATTAATCCATGCACGCATCCATGTGATCTCTCTGCTGTCCCATAATCAGCACATGGAGAGGACTGCCCATGAGTCCTGCTTTCACCCTGCCTCCAGAGTTCAACACTAAATCACAATCAGACCTTGTGGTGTGGGTCAGCGAGTGAGCGTTTGTGTTCATGTGTGAAAACGCTCAATGGAGGCTCAACGTGAGATTGTTAGCATGCACTGGACCCACCTCCTCCCCTCTTGTAGCCCTTTTAAGTGCTGACTGGCCTGATGATAACGAATGGTGCCAGCGGTAATTGGAAAATTGGCAGGCTTGTCAGAGAGATTTGGTGGATGGCACAGGCTGATCCGGCAGCAAGGTTCATGAGGTGTCGTCCCACCAACAGATTTATATCTCCAAACGGCCCGGCGACGACAAAGTACCCAGAGTTCAGGAAAAAAAGTAACTCATTTTTCATAAAGGCCTGGCTGCATATCAAAAGTCATGCACAGACAGAGACAAGAGCCATATGGGAGAGACATTGCTGAATAAAGCAAAGCTGTCTGGCCAGATGAACTGCTGAGACGGCGACTCAAGACACCGTTTTGATCACAATTCTGAATGTCTGAATTCAGCTCACTTATATTCTTTTTCCTTAACCCGTTCATTTGAAATACTGCTGCTGACCCCCCTGTGTGATGGTTTTTATGACCATTATTTAGAACGCAGCACTTTAAATTTCCCATGATAATGAGTCAAGTTTATCACATACTTTAATTTAAGGTTTGCAATGCAAGTTCTTTTACCTCAATTTCATACCTGTCAACATTAAGATGTAAAAATAGAGGATACCCACCCGTCCCCCAAAAATATAATAATAATAATGATAATAATAATCATTTTAAAAAGCCCTCAAATTTACCCATTAACTCCTATAATGACCTCAAACTCCTTAATCTAATAATTCAGATCTGTTTAATTGTATATACGCCTAGTTGAAATCATTACAAATGTTGGAATGCATAGCAATTTGGAATGCATAGGTTTAGCCCAGGGGTGTCAAATCCAAACTTGGTAAGGGCCACACTGAGTGTTGTAAGTAAAGTCAGGGGCCGTACATACACAATTTTTATTATTTTTTTTTTGGAGAAAATAAAAGTGTACAATTCATAAACCACTATTATCAAAATAGTTAGGGTTTACATTTAATTTGTGTCACAGCAGGTTTTATCTCTATCACAACATGAAATAAGGTCTCTAACCAATATAAGCCTAAAACAGTACAGTAGGCTGGCATAGAACAGTAGTCTACTTTAAAAACAATTTCATATTTAGAAAAAACTGATGATAAAACAAAATGCCAATAACCGATATACCACATTGTAACAAGCAACAGATGGTTTCTGAAAATGTATTATTGAACTTGTTCTTTTAGCTTTAAAAAGGCAACCTAATCATGAAATTATCCATGTCAACTGTCGATGCCTAAAACTCTTGTGGATTTCAGACCTAATATGGTGGTCTGTGAGGCGGGATCTGTGGAATGTTTTGGTTAGCTTCGTTATAGAGAACTCACATGAGTATTTCACCTTGGTTGAAATTGTCGATATTCGCTGTCCACTTTGCATTTTTTTGACATTGTGCTAGTCCCAGAAATATTTTACCTTGTTTACATTTAGTGTAACATTGCGTTAACGTCTAAATTACCGAGTATGGTAAAGCGCAACAGCACCACCTGTGTCTCAATATTGTAATTGTCACAAACCTAATATTGAAAGTGAGCTCGGGCCACTTGAACTTCATTACCAAAACTTGTTGGCAGGCCTGATTAAATGTTTTGACGGGCCGCATTTGGCCTGCGGACCTTGTAATTGACACATGTGGTTTAACCTATTAAAATCAATGGCTTATATAGAAATTTAGTATAGGGGTGTGCAAGAGATCTGCAGAGTGGATGGCAACATCAACAGCCTGCGGTATCAAGACATTTGTGCTGCCCATTACATTACCAACCACAGGATAGGACAAATTCTTCAGCAGGATCGTGCTCCTTTTCATACTTCAGCCTCCACATCAACATACCTGAAAGCAATGAAGGTCAAGGTGCCCAAGGATTGGCCAGCCCAGTCACCAGGTGTGAATATTATTGAGCATTTCTGGCGTAAAACAGAGGAGGCATTGAAGATGAATCCAAAGGATCTTGATGAACTCTGGGAGTCCTGCAAGAACGCTTTCTTTGCCATTCCAGATGACTTTATTAATAAGTTGTTTGAGTCATTGCAGAGATGTATGGATGCAGACACCCAAGCTCCAAGCTGGGAGTCATACACAATATTCATTCTTTTTCCACTGCACCATGACTTCATATTCTATACAATATAAAATAAGCGTAATCTAGAGGCCTTTGCCTTCCATATAAGCCACTTCTGATAGCAAAGGATCAACTAGAAGTCAAGTTAATATTTGTTATTCTTAAAATTTGGATAGGCGACAAGACTTTAGTCAGGTAGTGTAGTATCTTTCTATTTCTAAAGCTGTCTAGTGACTAAATTGTTATTATAATAAATATATCTGTTTAATAAATTTGTTATGTTCAAATAAATGCCCTATATTTACTGACAAACTGATAAAAGAAATTTATTTTCAAAATAAGGTTGTCATTGTGGCCTGAAAATATGTTTAATCAACTTTTTACTAGCTTGTTACTATATTCATTGGATTTGCTTCTATAAACATATAAAGAGCTTTTAGGAGCAGGAGATGCCGTTAATAACACGCCTAAAAATGAAAATAGCCTTTAATAGTGTATTGTATATTAAGACATACTTCATTATAAAGTTCTTGCTAGGTCAATACTATGTAAATGCTATTACTCTATTGATTGATTTCCTTAATGTAAGCAGCTTTAAGGAACAGTAGAAGCTTTTAATGAGATTTTTGTGGTTGACGCTTGTTTTCTGCGTTTGCTTTCTGTAAGTAAAGTCATGAATCATCGTGTGCTTCTCAGCTGTTTGAGTGTGCGGTGTGTGTGTGTGTGTGTGTGTGTGTGTGTGTGTGTGTGCGGTGTGTGTGTGTGTGGTGAGGGCTGTGCCTAGATGTGTTTATTAACCTTTGGAGGAGGGGATAATTGCATCTGTCAGACTCACTTAAAAGCTGAGATGGCCGTCATTTCCTGTTTGTCGTCCCCTCTAAATCTGCAGGTTGTGTAAGTGACTCTGGCGTGACGTTTGCTCTTTGTTCTCTGCCGTGGAGCCTCTGAAATTAACATTATTCAGAGTTAAATGTAGATACAGCTTCTAATCTTGGCTTGTGGGATTTTTTAAACAAATTTCAAGAACTATACATTGACATAATACTATATTGACTGGTTCGCTACTATAATTGTGTTAAGAGTTTTAAGAACAGTGGTTCTTTTATTGGGGTGTAACTTTAAATTTAGCTGGCATATAGTTTATTTAACGATGTACTGTAGCATATTAGTGTTTTTAATAGTGTAATTACTATGTAATGTCCAGTGGTGTAAAGTAACTAATTACAAATACTCAAATTACTGTAATTGAGTAGTTTTTCTCAGGAATTGTAATTTACTGAGTAGTTTTAAAAAAATGTATACTTTTACTTTCCCTTGAGTACATTTTTAGTGCAGTATCTGTACTTTTACTCCACTAATTTCCTTCAACCTGCAGTCACTACTTTATTTTTTCTTGTCTTTGGGGATTAGGAAAATCAGTCCTGTGATTCCTGTTCAATCAAATCACACATAGAAGGTAAATCCCATCATAATGAACTTCCTCAAGACATGTGCGCTTTATAATTGCAGCAAACTGTTTAGAAGCATTAAAAGTGTCCAAGAAGATGTCCAAAATTTTTCCACGCAGAGACTGTTAGATGTACGTCACTGATGAGAACATGAAGGATGTTTACTGTATGATGACTTGACACTTGGCCTTAAACACCCAGCAGGCACATGAGGTCAGATTAACATTGTACCTCCACGTCATGGATGTTGCATTTTTTTGGAAATGAAAATCGGAATGAAAATAGAATTAACCAAATATCATTTGCCGTCATTATTGGACATCAAAATAATGTTGTCCTTAGACGCTGGCTAGACATTGAATTTTGGTCACCTGACATCATAACCTAAATCTAACCTAATATTAATGTCTTATGATGTTGTGTGCCTGCTGGGCAATAACTAAATGCACTACAGAATGTTATGTTTACACACACATGCACAAAATACATGTAAACGCATCAGCTTTTCACAACGTTGAGTACTTTTGAAAGGTTTACTTTTTACTCATACTTTGAGTAATATTTAAAACTGATACTTTTACTCTACTTGCACTACATTTTTAGGCAAGTAATGGTACTTTTACTTGAATATGATTTTTCAGTACTCTTTCCATCACTGTTTATGACTATTTTTGTTGTCAAATTAGCAAATGCTATGTTCACTAATGTATTACGTGATTTGCTTTCATAGATACATTTATAGGCATTGATAAGGCTACACTGTAATCAGAAAATGTGTTCCACATAATTGCTTCATCATAACACAAATCAAAAAGTTAACGCAGTCATTTTTACACATTTAAGAGAACATAAAACATTTAAGTTGTCCTAAAAAAAACCTTAAGAATTGTGTTGATTAGGTTTATTCAGTCATTCATTTTCCTTCAGCCTAGTCTCTTATTTTAAATAAATCATTTGAACAAGCAGCAAAAGCCATTTTTGAGTGTTCATTTGCATGACAACAATGTAGCCCAAAACAGAAAAGTTTTTCCTTGTGCAATTTACAAATGTTTCACGTTTACACAATTGTGTTGCTTGTTCAAACTTCTCAGTTAAAATGAGCTGAAACAGCACAATTCTTGAGATTTCATTGGGACAACTCAATTGTTTTATGTTAAATCCACCTAAATTTGTATAACTAATAATCTAACTTAACTTTTTCATGTTGTCCCAAGACAAATCGATTGTGTGAAAGCCAGCGGTTTTTACAGAGCAGTATTTGGCGCTGTCAACTTGTAACTCTCTTTTATTATTATTATTAATTTACAGGATAACAGAAAAAAAAAAAGAGTTACAAGCATTGTACATGAATTTTACAAAGAGTCGATAAACAAAAAAGCTAAAGACTAAACAGCAAATAGTTTAAGATTGTTGGAAAAACAACTTGGAGAAGAAATAAATGAACAGTTTTAAGAGCTTTGAGATTTTTAGAGGACGCAATTGACCTAATGTACTGTTGAAGTTTATGTTAAAAAACAATAGAAGAAGGAAAACTTCAAGCAGTGTATAAATCCTGGAAAGAAATAAAAGAAGATTGATACTGAAATATTCCTTACTTTTATCCTCAGGACTTGTCAACTTGTTAGTTAGCAGTACCTAGAGATGTGACAACATGCCGTCTGCGACTCAGTGCTCATTTCTATGTATAATTTATGTTAAATAAATTAAAGTAAATACAACTTTGCAAAATGGAAAAAATGTTGAGTAACAACACTAGCACTTACTTCGTTGTTATGTGTTTGTTTGTGATTGCTGTTAATCTTAAACTCCTACGTTTGTGCTTGATTTTGTTTTCAAAGCTTGTTGTTTTCAGGTGTTTACATTTTGATATTTTAAAAAACTTCCACTTTAAAACCCAGAGCCTGTTTTAGTCTCTAAGTAAAGGCAAAAATGTATAAATGAATTCTCGTTTTGGGCTGAAAGCAATGTGTAAACAACCTACAAATGTACTGATCGCTTTTCTTGAGTAGGGACGATAACCGGTTTCAAGGTTTACCGCGGTTTTAAAAAGCCAAGATTTTAAACTGCAAAAATGTTCTGTTATTTCATTCCTACAATATATGTAAGAGTTTTTTTATTGTGTTTGTTTATATTTTGTAAAAAGTAATCAGTGTTTAAGAAACTAAAGAAGATAGCAGAAGTCACTCATGTATTTTAATTATGTAACCCGACATGTTTACTCTTCCAAAATGATTTAAATGTCTTCTCAAAATAAAACATATTGTGTTCAGTGGGAAAAAAAGTTTTGTTTTTTACCCAGACATTAAAAAAGAACCTATTTTAGAGAAGTAATCACAAAACCGTGAAACTGATATTTTTTTATCCAAGGTTATCATGCCGTCAGAATCTTAAACCCATGCCTATTCTTGAGGGTTTTTTTCTGATCATTTATTTACATCTTAAAAAAGCAGTTTATATGATAAAATCTGGTAAATCCTGTGATAAAAATATGCAGTTGACGTCTCAATTATTTGTTCTTCTGTAAAATTTGTCTTCTTTTAAAAATATTTACCAAATTGTGTTTAACAGAGAGAACATTAAAAATGTTGAGAAATTGTAAAGAATCATAAAATCAAAAAGAATCATTTTGACAGTTTTAATTACCAATTTTAAATTACTTTTTTTTGTCTTTGCCATGATGACAGCATATTTTGCAAGATACTAGTATTCAGCTTAAAGTGCCATTTAAAGACTTAATTAGATTAACTAGGCAAGTTAGGATAATTGAATAATAAATACATTTGTTCTTAGGAAAACCAAAACAATATTAAGGAAGCTAATAATATTGACCTTAAAATTGTTTTGTTTTTATAACAAAACTAGAAAAAAAAGAAAAGAAAAAAAAATGGAAAAATTCTGTGAAAATGTTCTTGTTAACGTTTGTTAAACGTCCCTTCAGAAATATTTGAAAAGGAATCAACATTTCAAAGCAGAGCTAATCATGTTAACTTCAACTACATCTCTATACTTTTTTATGGCTAAAGGAAAAACTTTTGTTTATTTTTCAGGAGGAAGAAGCACAAGAAGTTGAAGAAGAGTCTGTGAATGAGGAAACAGCAGAGCAGGAAATCCCAGACTGAAAAAACTGACATGAAGTAACTGAACTCACTTCCTGCTGAATGGCGGGATTCAAAGTACTAAACAACACACAAGAACTGCCACTGCTTTACCAGACTACAGCTGTAATATTCGATAACCAGTTTCAAGATGAAATGACCACAATTGTGGATGCTGTGATCTCCTCTACATATCTTATTTTCAGATATATTGTACAGCGTCTGCCGTCATGCAGTGCTGGAAACAAGTGGCATGGTTTCTGACACTGTTCTCAAAGATTATTTTTTCATACACTAATTTTGAAATTTACTATGAGGGTATGAATGTCAGATATGTATTTGTGCCCGTCCCGTAAACGCCTGTTTGTTAATACGCTTTTTATATTTGCCTTCATTTTTTTATTAACGCCAAAGCACACTATGTGAAAACGAACACTGACAGAAAAGCTGACCGTCATCGTCTCGTGTCGTATAAATAATTCAATACATCTTGATGATGAGAGCAAAATCTATTTTATTATTTTGTTTTCTACAAATCTCACTTTTATAACTACAGTATATTCCAGAACATGCTTTACCATTGACGGTGTTGATGTCCATGTTTGAGGATGTTCTCAGTTTGAGTGTAAAATAGTAAGACAATTCATCTGCCTCAGCGATTTCAAGATTTGAAGTCTGTATTTAGGTACTTCCAAATAAGAAAAGTGACCTTCATAATAAACATTGTGATTTCTATTATTTCTTTTTTTCTGTTATTGCAAAAGTAGCGGATCTACTTGGACCTGTCAGTCAAGATAAATGGCACTCTTACAGAAAAAGTCAATCTCAAGTGCACTTTCCACAAATGGAGCACAAAAATAGGGCTACTAAAAATGATCATCGAGTGAACAAGCGTTTGAAGAAAATAAATCTTGTTTTTCTTTTTTTTGTGGTTGTTTTTAATGATTTTAATGGCTTGGACATGATTTAGTAGTGATAAAAGTACGCTAAAATATCAATATGTAACATTTAATTTAATAGTTACTGTTTATTAAGATTATATGATGAATATTAGAGATTTTAGAATATTGGATTTGTTCTAAATCATCTCTAATATACTGTTGAAGTCAGAATTATTAGCCTTCTCTATATTTTCCCCCAATTTACCAAAAGATTTTTGTTTAAACACATTTCTAAACATAATAGTTTTAATAACTTACTCTAATAAATGATTTATTTTATCTTTGCCATGATGACAGTAAATAATATTTGACTAGATATGTTTCAAGACACTTCTATACAGCTTAAAGTGACATTTAAAGGCTTAACTAGGTTAATTAGGCAGGTTAGGATAATTAGGGAAATCTAATAAAATATGTATAGATATAATCTAATACAAATCTAATCTGAATAGATCAGTGGTTTGTTCAAATATATATATTGCTTGAGGGGGCAAATAATATTGACCTTAAAAGGCTTAAAAAAATTAAAACTGCTTTCATTCTAGCCTAAATAAAGCACTTAAGACTTTCACCAGAAGGTAAAATATTATAGGAAATACTGTAAGAATTTATTTGCTCTGTTAAACATCATTACAGTAATTTTGACTTAAACTGTATATATATTAGAGATGCACAAATGTATCAACCAATAAATACTTATTACAGAAAATTCTATTAAAAAAAACAATGATTTTGATGTATGTTTCATTAGTCAAAACATCATCTACATTTCTGAATTATCATGGTCAAATCATAATATTTAATAATAAGATCTTTACTTTCATTACTCCAATGGAAGATGTGCTCATACCTTGTTTCACTAATAAAATGTCTCACTTTTAAAAAACTCATTCTAAAACAATCAGGACTGGCAATTGGCATTGGGTTGTAAATGCACATGATTCTGTAAACACATGACATGACTTGAAGGCAGATATCTATCTAACCAAAACTTCTCTATCTGGAACATCATAAGATTTGTCTTATGTGTGTGTCTTTCATGAGTAACGTGAAGAATGTATTATTTTTTTAGTAACTAAAAAGTTTTTAGTTTGATACTCCTAAAGTCATTCCACAGAAATCCGCAGATTTTTACAAAATTCTCTGCAGAAATAGCAGAAAATGTCTGCAGATTCTGTCTGGCCCTACCAATAACATAAGAATTTCATGTTAGTTATATAAAAAATAAAAAAAAACACAACAGTGAATGAAATAGTTAGTAGATTAGATTTGATTACTACTTGATTTTAACATGCTTTTAATTGCGAGGTATAGCCGAGAAAGTTTGATCATTTTAAAGGGGCCACAGACATTTCATTTAGAAATCTGGCTACTATATGGAGTTCATTTTCAGTTAGATCAGGCATGTCCAAAGTCGGTCCTGGAGGGCAAGTGTCCTACAAAGTTTAGTTCCAACCCCAATCAGACACACCTGGGATAGCTAATCAAGGTCCTACTAGGCTTTCTAGAAACATCTTTGCAGGTGTGTTGAGCCAAGTTGGGGCTAAAATCTGCAGGACACCGGCCCTCCAGGACCGACTTTAGACACCCCTGAGTTAGATATTCATTTAACCAATTAGTTCTCACAGCAAAAAAAAAAAAATGAAGAAAAAAAAAACATGAAACAAAAGATGTTATGAATTATAGTGTAATTATTGAAAGGGTTCAGGCCGTACTCATACTGTGTACAGTTGCCTTAAACCGGTCTAAAGCACACTTGTCTCCCCCGACGGCCTGCACTCACATTACATTCGGGCCTGGGCACGGTTACGTCATCGACGCTGCGCTGTTCAGTAAGAGCTTTCGCGCAGCACAGTGGAGATTTCTTTAGTTATATCGTTTAAGTCGTTTCCTATGCGGTAACAAACAGTCACATTTTTCGCCGAACACATCAGCCACTTTTGACGTTCATAAACAATCATAAAGTCCTCGTGGTGCAGGAATTAGGAGGTTTGCTGAAGGGGCAGCTGTCGTGCAGTGAGGGGTTTGCGTCTTTAATAAACTACGACAGTTTGCGTTCATTGACCTGTAAGAATGGTTAATAAATCCATATGAAACAGTCCCTTAAAAGTCACGTCTCACTTTCAGATTCGGGTTTAGGTGCGTTTTGCACTCACACACAAGCGTAAGCAAAGTCCAAGTGAACCGCGCTCAGGCACACCTCTTCCAACTGGAGCAGAGCCGGCCAAGTGAACCATGCCTGAGCCCGATTCAGAGCACTCACACTTCTCAAACGATCTGGGAAACGGGCCTGGGCATGGTTTGGATAGCATAGTATGAGTAGGCCCTAAAAAATACAAATGTCAATTTTTGCCTTTACTTGCTTCAAACCTTTATGAGTTTCTTTGTTGAACAGTATTTTAAAGAAAGTGGAACTGTAACTATTGACTTCCCTAGTATTTGTTTCTCCTACTGTTTCCAGTTTTCTTCAAAATACCTTCTTTAGTGTTCAACAGATGAAAGAAAGATGTGAAGATGTACTGCATAAGCTCTTGAGGGAGAGTAAATAGTGAGTAAATGTTCATGTTTTTGAGTGAACTTTACTCCAGTGACTGATGAGTTGAGAGATGCAGATTGAGTGAGGTTTGCCAGTGGGCAGTATAACAGAAAAGCATCTCTCTCAGCACTGTAATGTCTTTGACTCTCAGTGCACGTCATTTAAGCATTTCCTCACACCACAGGGGCCAACCGCTGCTGTATCTCAGGATCTCATTCATTGCTCCCTCTGCCTGTCAGGGGATCTGGCTTGCATTCTGACATTAATGCATGGAGGGGTGTAATTCCAATTTGTTCCAAAGCAACTATTAATTTGCCCATTTCAGGAGCAGGAGGAACCCCTGTAAGGCCACTGAACCATGAAAGACATTATCTGAAGGGCTCCTTTCTTTCTTTCTTTCTTTCTTAAGAAGAGGAAGGGTTTGGTGTTGTGCTGCTGATTGATTCTTTAGTTGTTAAGTCAAGGATTTTTACTACAGGTTCAGTCCGGCTGATGGTTCAGATTTTGATTTGCTCTGCCAGGCAGTAAAACTAATAAAGGAAAAAATGTCAACACAATAATATTTTTAGAATCTATATATATATATATATATATATATATATATATATATATATATAGATAGATAGATAGATAGATAGATAGATAGATAGTCAGATAGATAGATAGATAGATAGATAGATAGATAGATAGATAGATAGATAGATAGATAGATAGATAGATAGATAGATAGATAGATAGATAGATAGATAGATAGATAGATAGATAGATAGATAGATAGTTAGTAATAATTTCATAAATACATAATTGTATGTATTTTTGTTGTTTTACGCTTAAATTGTCATGTAGTGTTCTAATAAACTTAAAATGAATTCCATTTTTAATACTAGTCTAAAAGAAATTCTCAAGCAAACTCAGATTTTGATTGAAGATGGCCAAAATGAGTTTTGTATTTTTTATTAATATTAATAATAAAAATATTAAGAAGTTTGTTTTTCTTTATGGGTTCACATAAACAGATTTGTTTAATCACTAGCAGAATAAACATTGTAAACTTAATTTCACACAGTACACTGCAAAATTCTTAAAATTAAGAAGCGTTTTCTAGACAAAACATATGGTCTTGTTTTAAGAAATAATATGACAAAATTGAGACATTTTCCTTAAAACAAGCAAAATAATCTGCCATTGGGGTAAGCTAAATAATCTTATGTCAACAATATAAGATTTCTCTGCACACCCCATTAACAGATTATTTAGCTTTTTTAAGAAGTCATTTTTAACAACCTGTTAGTCAGAACTCACTTATAGGGATTTACACCTACCTAACTTTAAATAGGATCAGTTCTTGACCCCAGTGAGCTACAAACAAACATTAGGTATTATTGGAAAGAAGACACTTTGAGCTTCTTGCAATATATATATTAATATTAAGATTATATTTTTTAAGTGAACAGTCTTAATAATTACTAATATAAAATTATTTTCAAAGAAGAAGACTGTGTAGAATGCATACAGTGAAGTAAGATGTGTATTTTATAAATAGGCTGTAACATATGTTGAGTTTTGACATTATTGGGGTTGTTTTTATTGGCCATTTGGGTTGGTTTTTATACTGTATAACATTAAAATGTGTTAAAGGGCATTTTATCATAAAAAGTTGCAGTAATGCTATTTTACTAAAAAAACATTGTGTTTGGCCTTTGCTACTGTAAAACACATTTACAGATACTGTAAAGGCAATTGCAGGAACTTGTACTTACATCAACTTGAATCACTAACAAAATCAACATTGTACATTTTGATTTTACATGGACTTGAAGGCACACTGCAAAAACTGTTTTCCATCAAAAATTTTTTGCCTTGTTTCCAGTCCAATAATCCAACAGCAACAAAAAAAAAAAGTAAATCAAAAAGCGTTTTCTAGACAATGAAAACAAATTGTGTTGTTTTAAGACATAATATGACAAAATTATAAGACATTTGCCTTAAAACAAGCTAAACTTGTAAACAGGACCCCATTGCCAGAAAAACACTTAACTCTGGCACATGATTTCTTAAAACAAGACTATGTGTCATTCATTTTCTTGACGGCTTAGTCCCTTTATTAATCCAGGGTCGCCACAGCAGAATGAACCGCCAACCTATCCAGCACATTTTTACGCAGCGGATGCCCTTCCAGCCGCAACCCATCTATATGTCTCATTTAGAAAAGGCTTCTTGATTTTAGAATTTGTAGATATTTAGACTAGAAAACATAGAAGAAAAACATTTTTTTGCGGTTAAGGATGACCTTTTATAATAACAAAATATTAATAATTACCAACATAAAGTTATTTTGAAAGAAGAATGCATGCAGTGAATTAAAATGTAGTTTTATGAGTAGGCGGTGGGATATTTTGAGTTCTGACATTATTGGGGTAGTTTTGCTTGGCCAATGGGTTGGTTTTGGGCTACATTTTTAAACTTTGTAACAAATTTTACTGTTATTTACTGCAAAAACGCCTAGTAAAATATCACATTTATTCTTTACAGTTCACTCTTGTAATATGCACTACATTGTGGGTCAACTTTTACAGTAACTTACTGCATATTAGAAATCTGCAGTATTCTGCTGTAATCAAAGTAAAGTCCTGCTACTGTAATTAAAGACAAAATTGAAGACATGATTAACAGTTGATAAATTCTATAGTAAATACTTAAGATAAAGGTTTTGTTAAATGTAAATAAATTACAGTAAAACTAGTGCAAAACTGTACTATTAAAATGTGTTAAAGGTCATTTTACCATAAAAAGGAGTTGTTGTAAAGCTATTTTACTAAAAAAAATGAAGTTGCGTTGGGCCCTGCTACTGTAAAACACGTTTACAGTTAGTTTACTGTAAACGTACAGTAGCGGTAGCTTGCTGGCAACAGTGGTGCTAGTAAGTTGCCGCAAAAGTCCTCTAAGGAACTATACTGTTAGACTTTGCTGCAATTTTATAATGAGACAAGTGATGAAAAATTTTAGCACTTGTTTAGCACTTGATTAAAGTCAATAGTATATACTAAAAATAAAGGTTTTGTACTGCTAGTGTAAAATGTAAATACATTACAATAAATGTAAATTACATTTACATTTACAATAAATTGTAAAGTACAATAAGTGTAAAAATGGTTATACTGTAAAATTTAAATGTATTAAAGGGTATTAAACCACAAAAAGAAGTTGCAGTAATGCTCTTTTACTGTAAAAAAAAATGAAATTGCGGTAGAGCCCTGTTACTGTAAAACACATTTACAGTTAAGTTACTGTAAAGAAGCAGTTGCAGTAACAGCGCTGCCAGTAAGATACCACAAAAATACATATAAGAAAAAAAAATAACTGTAGTTTTGTTGCAAAAACTTTGATTTATAAACACACACACACACACAAACACTAAAGTTTTTAGATTGAAATTAGTCATCATGTTGATCTTTGCTGACTTCACTGCTCTTGCACGTCACTCTGGCTCTCTAATATCGGAGCTGTTTGAGGAGTAAACGAATAACTCCAGATTCACTCACGACATTTCCATCAGAGCTCTGAAGATCCACAGTTGCGCTCGCTCGTTGTCCCAGGGTTTTAATTGCTCGGAATAAAGCCTAAAATAACATCACCTTGGTATCAGGCGGCATTCGGATGACCTTTTCCACGCGCTGTAGTGCTGTGACATAGTCATTTTGCAGACTTTAATGTACTGAGAGAGAGCTCCGTTCACAGGGTGCTAATCTGCAGCTCTCAACACCTCGTTCCACACGTACTCATTAGGAGACGCGGGTCTTAAAAGGGTTCCTGACACACGGCGGTTAGACATGTTAATAACTCCACTCTGGGAAATACTGTATGGAAGATGACAGTGTAAAATCCAATGTGATTTTTTTTTTTCGTTCTTTAGGGTTCGCGGAGGTTCAGTTCAGTCCTGAGTATAGGTTGTCTCTGCTGAATAAAGCAGATGTGACAGAATATGAAGAGTTTTTTTTTTAAAGATGCTGTGTAATTGTTGCCTTGAAAAATGATTACATCAAAACTGAATTACTCCTCCAAGTGCAGCTTGTCATACTGTAAATATTAATGCATCTGAATTCATTTTGGCAATTCACTGTCACGCAGAGGAGTTGTTATGGGTAAAGTGTGAAGCAAGAAAAAAAAAAAACGATGACGACTCAGCCAACATAGCACTATAGTGCAAAGGTACAATGATTTACAGTGCAGTGTCCAATCCAAAAATCCCCAAAACAAAGTGGTCAAAGTACATACAAAAATAAACAACCAAGGAATAAAGACAATACAATACCAGAATTGGGGGGGTTGTCGGGGCAAGTTTTTGGGAATACACGCTTCAGTAAATCAAATTTATGAATGTATTTAAATTCTCATTTATTAATTAAATATATTTATTTTAGTGTTTTGAGAGATATTTAGTGACTATTTTAGAATTATGTGTCTTATTTTATTTTTTTTTTTTGGCTACATGCAAATATAAACACTTATTTTAAAAGAATCATGTTTTTCAGTGCTCTAGAACTGCCAGTTTCAGACTGTTGAATCATATTTTTTCTAGCTTTGATTGGCTAGCTAATGCATTCACAATGGTATGAACCGTTATAGGGAGGTCAAATATATATTTATATTATACATCTTTTATTATTAACATTTAAAATGTACAGTTCGTCTTTTTTTAAGAATTATTAGCGCCCCTTGGATTTTTTTTTCTTTTTAAAATATTTCCCAAATAATGTTTAACAGAGCAAGGACATTTTCACAGAAATATTTTTTCTTCTGGAGAAAGTCTTTATTTCGGCTAGAGTAAAAACAGTTTTTAATTTTTTAAACACCATTTTAAGGTCAAAATGATTAGCCCCTTTAAACAATTTTTTTTCGACTGTCTACAGAACAAACAATTGTCATACAATGCCTTGCCTAATTATCCTAACCTGCTTAGTTGACCTAATTAATCTAGTTAAGCCTTTAAATGTCACTTTAAGCTGTATAGAAGAGTCTTGAAAAATATCTAGTCAAATATTATTCACTGTCATCATGACAAAGATAAAATAAATCAGTTATTAGAGATGAATTATTGAAACTATTATGTTTAGAAATGTGTTGATAAAAATCTGCTCTCCTTTAAACAGAAATTAGGGAAAATTAAAAAGGGGAGCTAATAATTCAGGGGGCTAATAATTCTGACTTCAACTCTATTCGCACTCTGGCCACTACTCTCACTCCGAACTCATATGACTCCCATTGCAACAGACGCCCCTTCACAAACCGACAGGTCAAGCTTATATACTTTATGTCCCACCCCACATGGACTCTACAAAATAGATTTTTCCAGGGACATAAATATCATAGAAATATTTTGTTTTGACGAAGTTAAACCTGAAATTGAAGTGATTAGTTATATATGAGGTGGCGCGGTGGCACAGTAGGTAGCACAACTGCATCACAGCAATAATGTTGATGGTTCGAGCCTCGGCTGGGCCAGATGGCAGCTGGAAGGGCATCTGCTGTGTAAAGCAGGTGCTGGATAAGTTGGTGGGTCATTCGTCTGTTTCAATGATGTACATTTTGTTAGAATTTATGAAAATACCTGGGTTAGGACACAACTACAGTGTTTGAAAATCTGGAATCTGAGCTTTCAGGAAAAAAAAATAATAATGTAAAATTATATTCTTGATTGAGAAAATCTGATATTGTTGGTTACTGCCAAAACTATAACTGAGCAACATGATTTTCCAGAGCCATCAATATAATATTTTATTTTCATGAAGTAAACCTTGAAATTTGAGTGATTAGTTATATATGAACATGTATTTCTGGTCCTTCATTCTGATTGGCTAAGCCTGCTTAATAATGCCTTAGTATCCAGCTCTTTTTCAAGTATATTTAAATACCTGAAGTAAATCATTCCAATTCATTTTTTTCATAGAGATTTAAGAGAAAGAGAGATTTATAAATTACAAATGAAATAATAGCATTAAGCAATTGCATAAAACTATTCATTTAAGATTAGCAGAGAAAAAGATTTGAAAAAGATTCAAAATTTGAAGGATTCAGTGCATAGCATCATGGGTAATGTAGTCTTTCTGCTCATTTTATTTGATGTTTTTAGTAAGTTGAATTAGTGTGAAGAACAAAAGCAAGTTTGCTTGTGTAATCTTAACCAATGTTTGTTGAAAAGAAAAAGCTGTTTGTAATTCACTACATCATCAGCGTATGATTATGATATACTCTGCAATTTTTTTTAACTCTCAGAAACTCCATTTTAAAATGATGCATTTTCTTTCCAAACGGCTAATGCTGGTTTTAATGCTGTCAGAATATTTTCTGTCCCTTTCACAGTCTGCATCACCTCTGCATTGAGCAGCCCTGTCACACTCATTAACAGATACAGAGGCCACAGAAAGCTAAAGTTTGCTCCTTTCATCTGTGCCGATGCGTCTGTTTGCAGTGTAAATGAGTTCCCTGTGGGTGTTTACTGCTGACCTGAAGGAGACCAAATCCTCTGGAAACATGAGCGACTGAACATATTCCAGAGCCTTTCATCTGGCACTTTTTATGCACCATTATAGTCAAAACCATCTTTAAAGTCGAAGCAAATCTATCTACAACAATACATACAAAAGTCGTCAGATTTATTTATTATTAATATGTCTTTGCATACCAAAGTTGTATTAATGCAAAACAGTAATATGACTTTATTTCATCATCTACTCGCCATTTTCACTGGCCACACTTTTGTTGTTGGGAAAATATATTTAATATGCATAAATTTGACTTTGACATGCTAAAATGACTTGATTTAGATTTTGTGTTTTGTCCACATGCCTCCTCATTCATTTCACTTTGTGTGTGTTGTGTATGAGCTTTCTCAAAGAGCATGAGCAAATGGGTTGTGCCGTGTTGTAAAAAAATAAATGAATGAAAAGAAAAGAGAACCCAGTCCAGGAGACTCGAAACAAGCAGAATTCCTTTATTGAGACGTGTTGGTTAATCTGCAGTCATACAGCGTCTTTAAGATGTCCATGTGTCTGCAAGAGCCTACTAGAGGTCCGCAGTCTGCAAGTTCTTTCACAAGTCTGTCACAAGTCTCTCACAAGTCTCACACAAGTCTGATTTAAGACAAAGATTTCATGTCTATATTGAGGGGATTTGGCTAAACAAAGCATGCAAATTAAGAGTTGTGGTCGGCAGGGTAAACTGCTTTTTCCGGCCTGATCTCATCATGTTCTGGAGACAGAAACCTCCTGACCAGTTGATTGAAAAGAGAAAACAATAGACACCCCATGCTGTGAAACTGATAATTGCATCACTTTGGCTTAGCCTGTAGTCAGAAAGACAAAGGTTAAATGACCCTCCTAGATGGCATGTCAATGAAATAATATAATTAAAAAACCAGAGAATATAACTTTTCAGTTATACGTAGATTATTGTTAATTTGAAATTAGATGATATAAATTTATATTTCCACAGCCGCATGGCAATTACTTTTTATTTCAGATGACTTTTCAGGGCTCAAAATTAAGGATGTACCAAATTGATCTTTGACCACATCAAAAATAAATAATTATTTCTTAGCCACAAATTTTAAATGTCAAAACAAGCAAGTATAGCTGTATACATTCACTTTTAATTCAACAAAACTTTTTTTTTTTTTTTAAATGACATTTAAAAAAAGAATTATGGTCATGTATCTAAAATATGCACAGTAAACTGTCCTAGCTAAAGGTTCCAGAACAGCAGTTAACTACACACAAACGGGGAGTTAATCTCATATTAAAGCAATGTTATTGTGAAAATATAAATGTAATTAAACTATATTAACAAAAATAACTAAGCAACAAAAAAAAAAAGCAGGAAAAAAAAAAAACGTGAGACATAATGAAAGGATGATCATGCGCACGGAAAATGTTAGGCCTGTTAATAATCTGTTGAAGGAGTAATGAAAACGAAGCAGTGACTGCTTGCGCTGCAGTGACATCACCTGTGTGTGCGAGCGATCGTCCTCTCATTCGGTATTCACCTGCTTTCTTTTGAACACTGCTAAGATCACATTTTTACAAATATTGGGCCATCTCTGTTGTTGAACCCTGCTATTAAGATAACTACAATTTCAAAATGATTTTCAACCAGCCAAAGTGGCTAGTCGGAGTGAAATCTACCTGCATTTGGCAGGTGTTATTGTCAAGCATTGAAACCAATTGTTAAAAAATGCTGTAAAATGTTATTCATTTTAATATTACTTTAGTCTTTAGTGTCACATTATCCTCCAGAAATCATTTTGATCAGCTGATTTGATGTTGAGGATAATTCCAGGATTATTATCCTGATAATGTACATTATCAACGTACATTTAAATTTACTTAATATTTTTAGAATTATTTGATTAAAAGTATTTTTTTTTTACATTGTATTTACTGTCTTGGTCAATTGAATGTATCCTTTTCAATTTAATAGAAACAGATATAATTTCTACCATCACATTACCTGACATATTTAAAAATAAAAATACCCTTTGAGTAAAATTGCATATAAAAATGGTGAATCCACAGCTCCTTTATTGCAGATTTAGCATTTCTTTGCTGCATTTCTGTTTGTCCAAAAATCATCTCGTATCCTTTTCGTCTGCTTTTCCGGGGCCGGGTCGCAGGGGCAGCAGTTTTAGGAAAGAGCTCAAGACTTCCCTCTCTCCAGACACTTCCTCCAGCTCCTCCGGGGGATTCAAAGGCAATCCCAGGCCAGCCGAGAGACATAGTCCCTCCAGCATGTCCTTGGTCTTCCCCGAGGCCTCCTCACGGTGGGACATGCCTGGAACACCTCCCTAGGTAGGTGTCCAGGAGGCCTACGAAAACAGTTGCCCGAGCCAGCTCAGCTTACTTCTCTCGAGGTGGACGAGCAGCAGCTCTACTCCGAGCACCTTCCGCGGGGACAGAGCTCCTCACCCTATCAATGCGAATGAAAACTAATATCGGCCACTTGTATTCAAGATCTTATATAGATATAGATTGAGCGGTAAATCGAAAGCTTTGCCTTTTAAATGTCTAATCATCTTGTTTAATCCCGCCCCTTTTCGCAGCGCCGTACAACAGAATTTTGCACGCAGAATTTTTACAACAGAAATTTGACTGCCGCATTATGGCCTTGATTAGCTTGTTCAGGTGTGTTTGGCTAGGGTTGGAGCTAAAGTCTGCAGGACCCCTCCAGGAACAAGTTTTGTGGCCGAGACCACCTCATTCAAGCGATCTCAGAGCGATTACTTTGGCGTGGAACAGAGCGCAATTGCCCTGTTCACATATGCCAATCGAACCTCGCTAACTGGGCAAACGAGATACGTTTCGAAACAAAAGTGTAGGTGTGAAAGCACCCTTAGTTTTACAATTTTAGTTTGTTACCAAAAATTCAAGTCCTAAAAGTAAAATCCATTAACACGTTTGCTGTACTCATCAGTTCACATTATATATATATATATATATATATATATATATATATATATATATATATATATATTTTTTTTTTTTTTTTTTTTTTTTTTTTACAAATATTGAGTTGCAGAATTTATGCACACAAAACAAACCATGATGCTATGCAGACAATTTGGTCCAGTATTAGCCATGTAATTATTGCAAAATAAACCACTTCTAGGTGATGCATTTAGTCTAATGGGGTCAGACAGTTTACTGACAAACAGTAATTTTACACTGCAGAACATCAGTAAGCGGATTTGTAAATATTACCTCTACAGAATTTCCTCCTAGTTTTCTTCTATCTCTGCATAGTCGTGACCCTGGCTCCATTTCTGAGTCACTTTGCAGTGTTCGCAGTCAAGACGACAAGGTTTCCACTGCCCTTGGTCCCTGTAAAATTTACACCCATATAAAAAGGTAAATACCCTGCAAAGTCTTACTGATATAAGCTACTGATCGTCTCCCTATTACAGTTTTATGGAGTGTGTAATTTAGATGGACCCAGCATGGCTTCCTATAACTCCCATTGTCCCTCCCAGTCCTCTGCGCTGCCTTTACAGATTACTGATCTCAGATGCATCATCACTTATGACAATACACACCATTTACAGAATAACATGCATGGAGTACTCCCTGATACACAAAATTAAATTTACTGTTTAGTCTCAGATGAAAGAATGACATTATCTATTATGTTCAACATGAGTACAAACAAAATAAGCTATATTTATTAAACATGCAGGTTCTGGGGTCCATTTTTTGTACCTCTTTTATGCCGAGTTCAGACTGCATGATTTTCAAACTAGTCGTGTCACAGATGTTTTCACACTGCTTGACTATCTGGGTTAGCGTTTCGTCGCTGTTTTGTTTACACTGCAAGATGGTTCGGCGACATGGACATTCACACTGCATGACTTTACTATAGGGAGAATCGCCGACAATTTCGTCCAAACTACGTCTCACAGCCAAAAACACGCAGTATATCTTTTGTTATTAACTACATAATGAGAAAGAAGCCTTTAATGGGGTAGAACATGTACATGTTTGCTCACCTGGGTTTAAATGGAATTAGCCATTTCTCCTCAACGTTGATAATAAACTAATTTCTTTCTGTATGAAATGTCAAACAGACACGGTTGCTCCTGAGTCCTGTCAAACCTCTACTAGTTTTTCTTCCATTTCGTGGGTCCAAATAAACCGAAAAAAGAGCGATTTTACCTTCTCCCCCAGCCTCCCGCTGGCCTGCAGCAGGTACACACGCGCACACACAAGTGAATGCCGCTCTCTCATTGGCTGTAGGCGACCGCTGATGTTATTTTCAGTCAAAACTCAATTCACACGGCATGATTTGAATCGCCGACAGCTCCAGATTTTTAGCACGCCAAATATCTCACAGGCATCGGCGACTCATCGGCGATTCTCTCAGATCGCATCTTTGATAGTTCACTGTGTGATTGTCACTCAAGTGCACGAGCAGCGATTTGCCTGTGATTTCAGGCATTTGTCGGCGATTTCTCAAAACCTGTCGGCGAGCCAAAATCGGGGCTAAAATCACGCAGTCTGAACTAGGCATTAAATGATCTAAGATGATTTGACATCCTGGATCTTTTAATCTTGATAACTGATCTCTGGCTTATTTGGTTCTTCAAACAAGTTCGTGAATCAGATTAAATCTGGATGAACTGATCTGAGATTACTGCATGTGTTGTCAGGGACAGATCTATCAAGCCACAAAATCTATATTTTTATTATATTTGCTGAACATTTCTAATCAAATGCATGACACGTCTTACATTTTAGCATAAACATCTGTAAGAAAAATAACAAAAAGAAAGAAAGAAGGAGAGGAAAACAAATGAAGACAAAGCTGGTATACGTAACAATTACCATATAGAAGAGGAGGTTAGTTTTTAAGAGTATATTCACAGTTCTGGTTCCTTTACGACTTGAAAGTCCTTTAAAAGTTTCAAAATGAATTTGAATTGTTTAATCAGCCTTGAAATGGAAGATGTTAGGCTTCCTCTTCGACCATTTACACTTGTGTTTATGAAACTAGCCTAATGGCATCAAAAGATTAACAAACAGCAGATTCTTACCTGTTTTATCTGTGTAAAATATGTAATATCTCTTTTCTTTATATTAATCATATGACCACTCAGTATATTAAATAGACATTCAACATCCAACCAGAAACATTTAACATGCATACAATCAAAAATTAAATGCATAACAGTCTCAACATCCATTCCACAAAACACAAGTTTTAGAAGATCCAATCCAGGAAATCATGATCAGCAATCCAAAGATTGGCTGACGGTACAGCAGAGTAATGACATCACCTGATTAATGTTCAATTATCCAAGTGAGCAAAATGATATCAAATTTGCAGTAAATGGTTTGTTAAATATGATAAGCAATAACTTTCCACCTTGCCTGTTGTGGGCAGCAGGCTTTACACTCTTTCATGTGTCAAGAGAATTGAGCAATTTATTTAGCTTTACTTTTAGAGTGAATTTTCTTAATTCTTTAAGGCCCATACTATGGAGCTAATAATATGCCAAAACAATCTGAATTTCAATTGTGTTAATTTGAATTATTGACAGTTGTAATTTAATAAAACTGAATTTTTATATGCTGTTAAAAATTGTTTTGAATTTGAATTTCTTAATTTGAATTTCACAACTTGAATATTGAATATCTGAATTTTTCAAAGCTGAATTTTTTATAAACATATTTTTAAACTTCAGATTTTTGGTGTTTTGTATTCATAGCCTGCAGACATATAGTTTGTAAAAATACAGTTTAAAAATTTTCAAGGTGGCGCAGTAGGTAGTGCTGTCGCCTCACAGCAAGGTCGCTGGGTTGCTGGTTCGATCCTCGGCTCAGTTGGCGTTTCTGTGTGGAGTTTGCATGTTCTCCCTGCCTTCGCTTGAGTTTCCTCCGGGTGCTCCAGTTTCCCCCACAGTCCAAAGACATGTGATACAGGTGAATTGGATAGGCTAAATTGTCCGTAGTGTAGGAGTGTGTGTGTGAATGTGTGTGTGGATGTTTCCCAGAGATGGGTTGCGACTGGAAGAGCATCCGCTGCGTAAAAACTTGCTGGATAAGTTGGTGGTTCATTCCGCTGTGGCGACCCCGGATTAATAAAGGGATTAAGCCGACAAGAAAATGAATGAATGAAATTCAGAATAACAAATTCAATATCCTAAAATTCAAAACCAGAAATTCAAATCATGAAGTTGAGATTGAGCAAAAAGTAGGTCAGGGGTCATCAACAGGGACGAGTAGACGATCACCGAAAAGTCAAACTAAGCATTTTGGCCAATCACAGGACTCTTACACCTTTACTAAGTAACATTCAAGAACTTGAATGTTACTTAGTTTCTTAAATTTCAGTTGTTCAATATTCAAGTTATGAAATTCAAATTCAAATGAAGAAATTTAAATTCAAAACTATTTTTAACAGCATGTAAAAATTCAGATTTATGAAACTGCAACTGTCAATAATTAAAATGAACACAAATTCAGATTGTTTTGGCAAATTATTAGCTCCATAGTAGTGGGCTTCTTTAGCAGGATAGTGCATACATAGCTCAAAAAAGATTAAAAAACATATTGAAGAATTCGAGGTGTTGCCCTGTCCTCCAAAATCCCCTGATCTCAATCCAAATAAATATATGGGATGTTCTGTACAAGTTTGACTCATGGGTCTTAACTTGATTTCCAAGACCTGCTGTTAATCCCTTGTACCACAGGACACCTTGCAGGGTTCTTGTAGAGTCTATGTCTCTGGCATACCAGACAGGTAGTCATAATGTTTTGGCTTATCTAGTTTAGTTTTTTCATCTTAGCAGTCCTGTTTTAAAACTTAATTTGACTTGCTAATGTATTTTATGCAGAAATAATACAGTCTTAGTCAATCAAAACAAGCAAATCATTGAGTAACAAACTGAGGCTGTACGCCGCTGCTTATCTTTAAGCGGAGAGGCACTTACTTTCTGCAGAGATGCTATCCTGCTGAGCTCACAATGTGTTGCAAATGCCAGATCTAATGCATTCTGCATCTGTGCCGCATACAACGTAACATTAGGCTACTTGCCTCTCTTGCGCTCCCTCCTCGTCATCCACTAAGCTGTGAGGAAGCATCACTACTTGGAGAGGCTTAGTGAAGAAACCATATTTGTAAATAAAAGACATTTTCATGATTTCGAGATTGGAGGAACTAGATAGCATTCACTTTTGTATGACAATCATCCCTATTTTAAGATGATAGGGTATAGGGGTTTTCAATTGGGTCATTGATGGCAAAATCTTTCTTAAATGTTTGTTTTTTTTACTAGAAAAATTTATTATAGGTGAGCATAAGAGACTTATTTAAAGTATACATTAAAACTTTCACCCCCAACACAATGCCCTTCCTCTTGGCCCTTCAAACAGAGCGTGAAGGGGAAGGGTTGCAGATTTTACCCCTAAGAAATGGGACACCACCCGCACACGTCCTTATATGTCGTCACAAGCTCTTACTTCATATGAAATCGACAGTCACGACTGCTGTAGTTATCCCAGCCGCATTACTTTTTGGTATTTATCTTTAGAAAATCATCGAAGGCAGTGATATGTTATCATTACAATATAATGTGGCCATATTCATCTGGTTAATGCAAGACAACAATATTATAGCAACCAGACACTATAAAAAAGTAATTCCCAGCCACTAGATGTTTCTGACAGGGTATTTGAGTGTCACTAGCTATGATTTCACCCAAAACTGCTAATTCAATTTATGCGCAAAACTTTAATAATCGCATAAAAGACGTGCAAATAAAGCAGCGTTTTTCATCCAATGAGTCAAAGAGAACAAAATCTTCGCTTCCTGATTAACTGGCCCAAATACTTTGCTGCGGTAGGAGAAGCTGTGTGAATCTTTTCTTTATTGAATAAATCAGAAGACAATGCCGACACGCAATGAACACGGTGGCATTTAAAGGTGTGAGACGGGGAGCACAGATGCTCTTGACAGTTCTAATTAATAAAAATAATAACACTAATACTGAAACGGTATAAGTAAACGGTATGACCAAAACAACATTTCAGATGTGTTACAATGCGCTCAGCCTTCTGGTTTGTCCTTTCACACATTTTTATCATCACATGATCTCTTACAACAATATATAATGACCTTTTTAATGCGCATACTGGAATTTGTTCGGTAAAAGTGTTTCCATCGCAGTTTTGCGCGTCTTTTTTATCAAATAAAATGTTTATCCTACTCAGTAATGCGCATGTTAGAGTTTCTGTTCACTGATAATTTTTTTGCATATCCACAATGCACATAAAAATATGTGAATAAAAACGTAGCTACTGAGTAACAGTTGTGAAAGTATGTTGAGACTACTATACAGCAGTTGTTATTATAAATTATAGATAGTGGAATTTAGCTGTTTTTTTTTGGGGGGGGGGTTGAATTTTGTTTTTTGTAAGCATGATAGTAAACCACGAACTGTGTTATGACTATATTAAAGTATGTACTTGTTTGTTTTGAAAATTCTTAATAATACACAAATTAGTTAAGGGTGTCACGATCCTTCAAATCCTTGATTCGATTAAATTTTCGATTCTAAAGTCACGGTATGATTCTCAATTTAAAAAATACAAATTTGAAAGCACAAGCTATGCCATTTTAAGACTTTTATGCAATATAATAACATCTGACCTTGGTGCGCTGTGACAGTCATGAAGCTCTGTGTTGCTCTGGAGGTCCAGCAATCTGTAGTCAAGGCTACAAAATGTGCACTGCTAAGACCTTCAATAACTTTCTCCTTCACATTATTGTACATGGAGGGTATCACCGTAGCTGTGAGATGCATTCTACTTGGGGTTTCATAGTGCGGTTCTAGCATGCAAATTAAATACTTAAAACTTTTTGGTTTTCTACCACTGAATAAGGTCGAATGTTCGTGGCTATAAATACTCCTGCGTTTTTTTTTTTTTGTTTGTTTGTTTTTTTTCGCATGGCAAGCCAAGCTCACATGACATGGGGGCGTGGCAGCATCAACGATTCCATTTTTTGATTCGATAATCGAGATTGAGCATGAATTTCGATTTAAAATCAAAATCGTGATACCCTTAAAACTACTAATTTTTGGCATCTCCTGACTCGTGTATGCAGCCATGTTGTTGTTATAGGTGGTGTATTCTGGGAAATTTTTGCACACCTTGGTTTTGAGTGTGGATCTGGAAAATCTCTGTTTTAAGAGATATCTAGCCCTATTCCTTAGCCCTATGCCTTCAAGCTAAATGGAGTTGGAACACCCCTATCTCTTCAGGTGAATGTGCAATAATGAAAGTATGGCTGCACTAATGCACTGAATGCGCAGGGGTAAAACCTGGTTTATAGTTCTGCATCGAGTGAGGTTTGACCCAGGGTGCATGCAGTGCGCATTGCCAGCGTTTGTATTGGGCACTATTTGTGTTGCTCTGCAATAACACTTCCGAAATGCTAGCTGGCAGTAAGTTATGTTCCGGTGTCAAGTTTCTTTGCTGATGTTTTTTTTTTTTTTTTTTTTTTTTTTTTTTAACGCTACCTTAATGTACAAGAAGCTAAAACCTGCTCATTTTGAGGGCGGGATTGATTGATTGATTGATTGAAAATTTTGACAAAAACAAGTCCAGTTAGACTTATTCATGGATATTTTAAAAACTGTCGAGGATAAAATACACAAAAAAGCCACAGGCTTATTTCCATTGTGGTCCTCGATTTTCTTAAAAAAATGAAAGAGCAAATCGTAAAAGGAGTGATCATCAGCTCAGCAACTCGGCACAAAAAAATCCTCAACTTCAACTGTAAAACAACCACTTTTTAATTTCCCTTATAAAAACACTCAATTTGAATTTCTTTAAAAATCGTATGCCTTTTCGTAATCGTAAGCTTTAAGAGACTATAACAGCCATCTTTTTGCCTGTCGAATTACTATCTAGAATGCAACCTAAAAATTTCACTTCATGTTTTGGAGTAATAATTTGATCCCCTACTTTTATCTCTGACCCGACACATTTTCTTATTTTCACAGCTGAATCAAATTAAATAAATTCAGTTTTACCCAAATGTAAGGACCATTTTTTAAGGCAATCTGGCGGACGTGCAACAACTTTAATCATAAGGTTACCAAAAAACAAGTTTCCATCTGTAGCTCCTTCACAGAACTCGACACTTGTAAACAATCACTCCATCGGGCTTGCGAGGCTCACACCCCCTGCCCATACTCATGCAATTCGATTTTGTGGAACAGCATTTTTTACAGTGTAGTAATCAATGTGCGCATATATATATATATATATATATATATATATATATATATATATATATATATATATATATATATATATGCACATTGATTATATATTTATTTATTTTATTATTTTTTTTAAATAGCAATGATGAGTAAAACCAAATGCAATAAAAGTTTCATTTAACAACAAACTGGCTTAAAACTGTAAAGGCGAGGGGGGCAGTGCTTATGCTAGCACTCATTGCCAACTGCCTAATTGGTGAACATGTTCCACCTACACAAAAATGCGTTATGTTTACAATTGCGGTTAATATGAGCTTTGAGATGTTGAAATGTTTCCCCAAGACTCATCGGGCCTATATTTGCTGAAATGCTCCATTATTAAATGGCCGCAGAGCTCTCGCGCTCCCCATGACCTGCCAAGGATAAAGAATCTGTTTACTGTAAATTGCACCCCACTCCCCCCCAAATACCATCTGCCACTTAGAAGGCTGCTGTGTTAGTGCTGGCTAAAAATAGACCTTCTGATTGGCTCCTAAAGGGAAAAAGTGCCCACATCTCCCAAAAAGCCTCCGAATTTGATGGATAACCCGAAAGAACATTGGCACGGGGGTCGCCTTTCATTGAAGCTGCCTCCATCCAAATCATTTAGCTAATTTTGTTATCCGGGATGTTTGAGAGCGAATGAAAAGGAAAGATAAGTGAATGGCAGAAAGAGCATTTTGAAAAGAAACTTTTTTTTTTGTAATCTCCCCAGCACTCTCTAGGGTGGGTTTGCCAGCCCAGCCACCTGTAATTGGCTTATCCTGCCTTCTCTCCAGCTCTGTCACTGTGATTTGCCAGTTTGGTGATATGAGTAGACAGAAGTGCTGCTTCTGTGTCTCTTTGTGTTTGACTTTATGGGCTCTGGTAAAGTGTAACAGAGAGCAGAAATGCTTAGGGTGATTCAAACACCGCGGCTCCCTCCTGCTATGCAGTAATGGCACAAAGCACACTGGCGTTTATGGGTGAAGTGAGAGCGCTGCAGTCTTCTTCTCATTTCCTGGGAGACTGACTTCCCTACACCATCCATTTACACTTGTCATACTGACCATTTCAATAAATAGCAAGAGGAAGTCTGTGGGTCAAGTGGAAACCAAGGCTGCATTCCAGTCCAATTTTTTTATGCCCTTCACTGGCTAACTTCCCTCTATTGTGTTCACTCGGATGTACATCACTGATAATGTTACACAGGTGTCCACTACTGGCGGAAGCATCTTAATAGGTTAAAATAGAACGCTCTAAACCAGAGGTGCTCAAACTTCATCCTGGAGGGCCGGTGTCCTGCAAAGTTTAGTTCCAACCCCAATTAGACACATCTGAACCAGCTAATCAAGCTCTAAGTATTCTAGAAACATTCAGGCAGGTGTGTTGAAGGGAGTTGGAGGTAAAGGCTTGAGCACTTGGCAACTAAACTGTTGTGACGTCACAATCATATTGTATTCTGGGACATATAGGTGATGGAGTGGACATATAAAGCCGACTTTCTCGAGGGAATATCCTTGTAAACTTTCCTTGTTTACTTGATGAAGTGAAACGCACTTAAAATTGATGGCAGAGACTCTTCTGAGAGAACAAATGAAGGGAAGTTTGCAAGTAAATGCCTAAAAGTGGACTGGAACAAAGCTCAAGTCAAAGTTTTTAATCATATATATATATATTAGCTGCTCATTCATCTATATATTTAAAATGAGCTGAAACAACACAATTATTGAGTTGTTTTAGGGACAACATAATTGTTTTATGCTCAATCCACTTAAACTTGTAAAAACATTTAACTTAACTTAATCAATTTGTGTTTAGACAACATAAAGGAATTGTGTGAAACCCAGGATTTTTTACAGCGAATGATGGGTAAAACCAAATGCCCAAATGTCTTTAGTGATGCTTTTATCCACTTATTTTTTGCATATTTTAGAAAATCTCATAAAAAATGCTTAATGGAAATGCCAAGATACACATACATTTTTAAATTTCACGTAAACGCATAACTGAGTTGGATAAACTTTTTATCCAATAAAAAAACGTGCATAAACTAAGGAAACACATTTCAGGGATTTTTCGGGTCAAATTGAAGACCAATTTGAAAGGAATTTTAGACATACAGGGCTAAACATTAAAGGTTTTTTTTTTTCTGATGGGTCAGTTACTCCTGTAAATACCTTTTTGTATTAATGAAAGATCAGTAAAGGAATGTGTTAGGCATGGGCCAGTACAAGATTCTGAGGGAATGATAACCTTAGATTAAAAAAAAATTATATATATATATATATATATATATATATATATATATATATATATATATATATATATATATATATATATATATCTGTTTCACGATATTGTGATCACTGCTCCTAAATATATTATTGTGTTAAAAAAAAAAAAAATTCCCTTTTGAGCAAAAATATTTTATTTTGAGAAACATTTATAATATTTTGGAACAGTGAACATGTCAGGCTAAATAATTAAAATCAATCGGACTTCTGCTGTCTTTATTAGTTTAACAAATGCAAGTAACTTTACAATTTACAACAGCATCTTTGGAGATCATTTCTGCTTGAGATACTGTTGTCCTAAAAACCGTAAATAAAAAAAAAAGAAATATCTTACACATACCTTAGGAATGGTATAGCAGAACATTTTGGCAGTTTTAAATCCCTGACTTTTCCAAACCCTGATATACCTTGAAAATGGTTATAATCCCATGCCTAGTGTTGCTTTAGTTTTCTTTCCCTGATTAGGGAATTTAATATGGAGAATTTGCTGAGCAGCTGTTATGAATTGCATCTCTTTATATACATTTTGAGATTGATTATTGGTGATTGGTGAGCAGCCTGATAGAGTAGCTTTACCTGGACATAGAAAAAATAATTAAGAAACTGTTCAAAATTATTTAAGACCTACAACCCAATATTTCAGTTAATTTAAGACTTTTTAAGGCCTAAAATTTTGCTTTTGAAATTTAAGACATTTTAAGACCTAGCAGACACCCTGCATTTATAGAATAAATTCCAGTATGTGCATAAAAAAGATGTTGATTAAATATAGTGTAATGGGATGGCATTAATGGACAAATCAACATACTGACCATATTGTAAAATATCTTCAATGTTGTTTTGGTCATTCTGAAATCCCTCAGCCAACATCCATCATCAAGGTGGTTCAGCATTACCTCACAGTCTTCAGCATCTGTGCTCTCAAGGACTTGTCTTGTGCCTACAAAAACTACAACTGAAGCATAAGTAATTAATTATATTGAGAAAAAAAGCCACAGTGGCTTCTCTAACCACGGCAAATTGCTAAACTTTTATATCCAATAAAAAATAGTGCATAAACTACGATAGAAACACATATCACATAAATAAATTCCAGTACGTGCATTATAAAGGTGATGTTGATTAAATATAGTGTGATGGGACGACAAAGCAGCAGACTGACCACATTGTAAAATATCTTCAAAGTTGTTTTGGTCGTTCAAAAAAAAAATCCCTCAGCCAACATCAGTCATCAAAATTATTTAGCATCATTACCTCCCAGTCTTAAGCATGTGTGCTTCCAAAGTGTAGTCTTGCACCAACAAAAACCACAGCTGAAGCACAAGTTATTCTACTTGAAACTAAAGTGAAACACTTTTACCGAATAAAATTCCAATATGCGCATTAAAAAATATGCACAATTTAAAATATCCACAATGTTGTTTTGGTCATTCTAAAATACCTCAGCCAAAGTCCATCATCAAAGTTGTTAAGTATCCTAGTCTTAGCGTGTTCATTGCATTTCATCTACTGAAGCACAAGTAATTATATTGTAAAAAAAAAAGCCCACAGTAGCTTCTCCAAACGCAGCAAACTCCTTTTTTGGGGCCGGCAGCTGATCAGAAAGTGAAGATTTTGATCACTGATGGAAAGGCCCTTTATTCACAAATGTTTTATGTGATATTCCAGTTTTGCACATAAATCCAATTAGCATCTTTGCATGGCAACATATCTTTTGCCATCCAGGGGTCCGTTCTTTGTACGTGGATTACTCCGTTAGCTGGATTTGGATATTGACGATTTGACACAATCCAGGATCGTTTAGTTCTTCAAAACTGATCTGAGAGTTGTTGTCATAGCAGCAGTTCTGCTAGCTCAAACCTGGTCGGAGGCAGGTTTAATTTATATTAACAGGATTAGATTGGCTCAGTTCAATCAAAGATAATACAGAAAGTATGTACGAATTCTGATATTTTCCTACAGTAGTAGTTATATACAATATTTGGGAAAATACAAAATTTTTTAAAACTATACAAAGTTATAGTTATTAATAAAATAAATAAAGTTATATATTAATAAAACTTATGCAATGCTAGTGGTGCAAAGAGAAAACTTATTGATATGTACTTTTTAGATCGCTTTAGTACAATTTGTGTATGATAATAGACATGCACAATATGTGACTTTTTTTAAAGCAAAAATACATTTAAGCAGTCATTAACATGTTTTGACAGTTAATATGACGGTGCTTCATAAAAGTTGCAGACACCTTTACTAATATCGAAATGCTTTTGTAAACATCCAGTTATTCTTTACACCGATTTAAAAACAGCTACTATAATACTATTATGGCTACTATAATAAGGAAAATCCTCTCTAACTGAAAAACTAAATAAACTGCTCTTAACACATGAAACGGCCAATCATGCAGCCCACAAAAAGGTGTAAAGTCATTGGGTGTAATATTTAACAAACCGTTTCCAATTAATTTTATGTAATTTTCCTCACATGAATAATTACATATTAATCAGATGATGTCATTACGCTGCTGTGCCATCAGCCAATCACTGCATTGCTGATCATGATTTCGGGGATCGATAGATCAGTCCTTCACAATACACGCAGCGATGTCAAATCAGTTCATCCAGACATTTTAATCTGATTCACAAACTTGTTTGAAGAACCAAATTAGCAAGAGATTAGTTATCAAGATCCAGGATCTGCCAAATCATCTTAGCTCATTTAAGCGAGCTACAAAAGAACAGACCCCAGAACACTGTGTAAAACACAACGTTTTCACTTGCCAAACTTTTAAACAAGACCGGGACAATTACTTTGAAGATGAAGCAGACTCCTGTCGCATCTATAATGATCATCTGTAGATGCCGGCTGTGTCTTCGGCATGGAGATGTATTTAAAGGTCACTAGTGGTTTTACAAGAGCCATTAATGGTGCCGCTGCGTTTGAGTGAATTGGCTGATCTGTCAGAGAGAGGCTTGTTTATGAGTGGTTAGTAGCCCCCTCCTGTCCTGCCTGTGCACAGAGCTCATTCCAGCGGCCGTAAAAGTCCACAATTGCTCCGATTCATCAAAGAATTAGCAGGAGTGTGACGGCTCTACTGAGGTGCTCTTAACTGATCCAGGTGCAGATAGCAAGAGGGAGCACGCAAGGTGTTCAAATGAGCAAGAACTTCGACATGACAGCAAACAGTGTAGCAGTGTAACTGGATGATGAAATTAAGCACATTAGAGGACACACATCACACACGTTTAAAGGGACAGTGCACAAAAAAAAAAGAAAATTCAGCCATCATCTACTCACCCTCGACTTGTTCCAAACTAGTTTGAGCTTTTCTTTAGTTCTGTTGAACACAAATGAAGATATATTAAAAGGATGTTGGAGCCCTGTAACCACTGTCATACATTGTAGGAAGAATAAATACTACGGACTTCAATGAGTACAGATTTGCAAACAATCAAATATCAACAGAAGAAAACAAAATGGATTCGGACTATATGGATGAACTGTATAGCTTGTGGGGCTGTGAGAATAAACCATATTGACCTTATTCTAAAATGCGGAAGTGCGCCTGTTTTCGCGATTGTCTTAGAACTTCCGTTTCAGTCGCCTATGGGAGAAATGACAAGGAATAATAAACGCCAAAAAACGGTCAAACTACTTGCTCTACAAACAAATGTTTGCATGACTATACAGACCAAGCAGAATAATATAACAAGGAAATATCAGTTTGCAACATCAAACAGCGAAACAAGCAGTTTTTAATGTCTAAAAATGAATGGAAGTGAATGAGACCGGAAGTCTCGTGCCAAAAAGATTCAAATGGCAGCGCCCGCTCGTCTGCGGAGAATAGGGTCAATTCATCAGTTTTTTTCTGTCACTATGTCAGTATATTATATTTGGACTCCTACTTTTTTCATGGATGTTTATTCCTGGCCAATTAGCACTTGCTATCTGTTTTTTATTTATGTGTGTGACAATTCAAAAAGACAAAACCATGTACTGCAATGTGTTTTGCTGTCTTTTCTGAAAAAGAAAAACTGAAAGTGGACAGTAGGAGAAATAACTCTGTTATTTAGCTGACAGCTACCTCACTGCAACTCTCACATGGTTGCCCACTGAAGCCAAGCAGGGCTGCAACCGGTCAGTACTCGATAGAAAATCACATGTGAAAGCTTGTTGATGCCGGAAGTGGTGTAAGTGAAGCCAGCAGTTGGCACTCAACCTGCGATCTGTGTGGGTCCTAACAACCCAGTATATTGAGCGCTGTCTTTAAGATGAGAGGTAAACCAACGTCCCAACTCTTTGTGGTCATTAAAATGTAGTTCAAAAACAAATATGGCCATCCTGGCCAAATTTGCCCACTGGCCTCCATCATGGCCCTCTAACTATCCCCATGTCATAATTGGCTTCATCACTCCGTCTCCTCTCATCCAATCAGCTGGTGTGCAGTTTGGTACATATGGCTGCTCTCATGTCATCCAGGTAGATGCTGCACACTGATGGTAAATGAGGAGATTCTCCCCAATGTGTAAAGCGCTTTGTGTGTCTAGAATGTGATATAAGTATATAAATTTGTGAGGAATTATTAGTATTATTATTATGTTAATGCTTCCTTCAAATATCTTATTTTGTGTTCAACAGATGAATAAAACTCAAAAAGATTTGGAACCCCTTGAGGGTGAATAAATAGTTAGTAAATGTTCATTTTTGGGTGAACTGGCCCTTTAAATGAAAGCACTCAGAGCGGCACATTCAAAGACCCTATATATATATATATATATATATATATATATATATATATATATATATATATATATATATATATATATATATATATATATATATATATATATATATATATATATATATATATATAAAGAATCCTTTATTTCATGTTATGGTAGATATAAAAGATAAAACTTTAAAAGGTCTATATGAATACAGTATTTACAGAGTCTAGTAACTTGAAGTATTGTGTAATGTGGGTAGTGGCAAATTGATAACACCAAGTAAGTGAAAAAGTGTTGCGAACCACAAGGACTGGCACTGTTAATAAAGCAAGCTAAAGTTACTCTTAATTTACAACGAAAATGACACCAACACACTTCCTGCGCTATGTTGGTTGCTTCTAAGTAAATATGGCAGCCATCGTGTGATCCAGGTGGATGCTACACACTGGTGTTGGATGAGGAGATTCCCCCCAATTTGTAAAGCGCTTTGAGTGTTTAGAAAAGCGCTATATAAATGTAAGAAATTATTATTATCGTTGTTGTTATTTATTTTATGCATTATAATCCTATTATAAATTATTCTAACTATTTATTATTACTCTATTATATAAAGCTGCTTTGAAACAATAATTACTGTAAAAAAAACTTAAATAGAATTATTTTTCTGTCATTTTCAAAGTTTAAAAGTTGTGTACAGAACTGGTGGTTTGTCGCGCCAATAGCCTAGTGGTTAAGTGTGCTGACATAATAGCACTATATATGATGCACATGGCGACCCGAGTTTGATTTCCGGCTTGAGGTCCTTTGCCAAATCCTTCCCCTCTCTCTGCTCCCAATACTTTCCTGTCTGCAACCTCTACTGTCCTTTCCAAATAAAGGTGAAAACCTCCTAAAAAATAATGGTGGTCTTTCTAGTCTGGATGTTGTAAAGGGTTTTATTAGATGTACAGTTTGTCATCCAATAGGATACTATACAAGAAAAAAAATATTGCACTGATTTGAAATACTAAAGCTTTGTACATGTTTCATTTTTCTAGTTTTATGATATGTAATATTATAAACATCTTCACTTTCCTTTGATTTTTTTTTTTACATAAACCATTTTTGTTCAACTAAAGGCCATTCAAAGTTTAGGAATCTTTGTGATTCTGATTGTAAAAGGAGTCTTTAAAACGGCAATTCAAGAAATAATTTACATCTCTTACAGTACATTACTCCTGCTTTTTTACTGACTTCAACATTCTACTAAATATCTTCTGTGCTTATACTGTCAATATTTGGCCGATATATACTGTATTATAACACTGGTCTATTCTATTTAACTAGATGCAAACAGAAAAAAAAGTTGAATAATGGGGATTTATTTTGAGTACAGGAACATTCTGTGACTCTTTTAAACTCCATTTAACATCATCAATTTGAATAAAAAAATCACACCATGTAGTTCTTGCTCTAGTTATTGCCTCTGAAAGTCATGGTAAGCATTTTGCTAAAGAGCACATTCACTCAAATAGGTTATTACAGTTTCCTAAATGTGTATTCTCAAAGGATTTGCATTATGTACAAGCACAAATCACTTCATTTAACAGAAGTTTTCCATAGTCTGCCAACCAATTAAAGTTTGTATTTGATAAATCAACACATTGCAGTGATATCCATCAGTGAAAGCGCTTTAGACTTTCTGGTCACAAATATGTGGGATGATAAGCACCCTCTCTAATTAAGCAGCTTATGGTTTACCCAAAAATAATTTCAAAATACAGAATTCACTCACATCATTCTTTCGCAAAACCTGTAGAGATTCTGCAGAAAACTAAAAACGTTACAAATGTTGTTAACCATTTACTTCCACTAAATGAGCAAAAACAAATGCTTGGATATTTTTCATTAAAGTAAAAATTTTTTATATAAAATCATAACCCTCATAAATAAATATGATGTTCATGCAGTTGACTTGAACAAGTGTAATTGCTGCAGTGTGAGCCTTGGCACAAAACAAGCGGACCAAGACCTCTGTGAATTTCCAGATGGCGAAAATAAAACCATATGTGCTTGCATAAAGTGAGTGCATTTGTCCAGCATAAAACATTGATTTGGATGCTGCTAAGTATGTTGGTGCAAAATACATACATAAAACAGCAGACAAATCAGGTTGTGAAATTACCAAGCCGCAACCTCCCGCACTCCCTTGTGAAGCTAATAAAGAAATAATTGAAACTGCAATTCATCGAAATTCCTCTAGGCCTAGCTCCATATAGAGCAAATTTCTATTGAGCCCACCGTTACAATGGCCAACTTTACAGCAGAAAAAAAGGTATTTACAGCCAGGTACAAGGAACGATTTTGGTGTAACTCTCACTGCTCTCTGGATCTCAGACCAGCGCATGACAATGTGTGTCTCTCTCTGTGTGTGTGTGTGTGTGTGTGTGTGTGTGTGTGTGTGTGTGTGTGTGTGTGTGTGGTCACGTGATGTGCGTTTTCAGTAGACGGAGGGCTGTTCAGAAATGCTAGGTAAAGCAAGGTGTGGATGTGGATCATTTTCGTTCTAAAATGCCATTTTAAAATGAAAACGTATTAGTGCAAACGGGGCCTCAGTGTGTATTTTTCGCGAGCGGGTTTGCGACGAGGTGGAGGATCGGCAATGCCGGTTCAGCATCGTGTTGTCTATCGGTCATTAGCAATGGATGATAACATCGTTTATCGGCCCAACCCTAGTACGTACCTAAATAATTAAAATGTCACCAAAATATGTTCACTTTTGGCATATTTTGTGAAGCAAATTACAGAACACCTAAACAATGCTGTGCTGAGCTGAATGCACTAAATGATTATGCCTACATGTGCAATGTAATAGACAACTAGGGTTGCACGGTTCACCGGTACTATAGCAGTATCGCAATACTATGGCTACAAAATACTGGCGGTGCCACTGTACTTTGTAAACGTTAGTATTGTCATTAACGGTCTGTTTACAATACATAATGCTGCATGCGGAAAAGTCACTAAAATGCTCACACGTTTGTGTAACAATGGACCATTTTATTTGAATAGTCTGTGGAGCCCTTTAAGGTTGCAAAACTGTAACTGTCACACCTTTAACCGTTTTCTGACGTTTTAGTTCAAACGCACATCTGAATCAGTTCATTTCTATTCCTGTCAATATTATTTAGTAGCTACAACAACCGCAACAATCTCTTAAAAAGAACGACTCAAAAGTGAAATTTTTTATTACTTTGGACTTTTACCTGATAAGAATAAAAAAAAAAAAACTAGATGAAAAACAGGAAACATTAAAGCATTTCTGACCACTTCATTTAGCTAAATTTTGTTGGAAAAGTGCTTTTTTTTGTAACTAATTTCGTTCTGTAATTTTTTTTTTTCATTTAATTATTTTTTGTTGGTCAGTTATCTACTAACAAAAAAAACGAATGCATTTTATGCAAAGTAATATGCAAACACTTTTCTTAATAATAAGGCAATTGTTAATTAAATTCAAGTGGGCCTATTATAACAAAAATATAGTATTTCTGACAATTTTCTTTTCACTAGTATCACTTGGTATCAGCTGGTATGACATCGTAACGTTAATTAATGCTATCGTGACAACCCTATGGGCAACATCGTGACTATGACGCGCCAAAACTGAAAAATGCGTCATCATTTACTCACAAACCGGTTTGAAATTGTTGAACACAAAAGAAGAGATTTTAAAGAAAGCTGAAAACCTGTAACCATTGACTTCCACTGTTATTGTTTTTCTTACCACAGAAATCAATGGCTACCAGTTTTCAGCTTTCTTCAAAATACCTTCTTTAGTCTTCAACAGAAAAAAGAAACTTATAATGGTTTGGAACCACTTGACGGTCAGTAATTAGTTACTAAATGTTTAAGTTTTGGGTGAACTGAAATGTACAACTATATCAGCTTTCTAAGAGATTTAAGTACAAGAGCTGTTAAATGATTTACCATATTGTTATTAATAATAATAATAATAATAATAATAATAATAATAATAATAATGAGCTAATAAGAGTAAAACAATGTTTCCAAATTAAAGCAACTGATGTTTAAAGAAAAGGGGGGCACATTTCATGAAGCATCTGGAGCTCGGACAATTGGCTGCCATCACCTGATTGCAGTGGCGGGCCTTGTGTTGGATGATTCTGCTTGACTGGCACGCACAGCCCATCACTCTCACATCTGAACTGCCTCCGATAAGGCTTCATTACCATAAGTTTATTTCTTCCCATTGAGCTGGGCCGTCTAAAACAAAGGCCAGTTGATTATTTTGCTTGATCATTGTACCATTCAAAGCAGCCGATTGCGAATGGATGGAAAACAATGGACTTTCCCAGAGGATCCCGGAGGCTGACATGCATACAGTAACGGGACCGGTGACACTGACGCAGGATCAGTGCGGCCAGGCCTGACAGTACACCCATGGGATGCACATGAGCTCAGTGACGCTGAATCTGAGGCTGTCAAGGGCTGTCCATGGGTTTGAATGGCTGCAGTCCACCGAGGATTTTGCATTTCAGCAGTCCGTCACTGTCAGACAATAGCAATGCATTTGGCTGCCGGACATCAATATGCTTTGTGTTACAAATAAAATTACTTGTTATTAATATGCTTACATGTATTGAGATAAAACTGGGGTTTTGCCATCACTGTACATCTAATAAAACTAAATATGAACACTGATTTGCCTGAAAAGATTATAATTTCTTAATATGTTGTTTTGGATGCCTGTTCCCTTGACAATTGATGGTATTTAATTGGCTTTAAATTCTGTCTATATTTACCAACAAATTCCTAATATTTTTGTGATCAAAACTTTGCTGATAATTAATAGAATTATTATGATAATTCAATCCATAATCAATAGAATTATACATTTAAAATATATTGGCCACACCTTTGCCTCTATGAGAGCCAGTAAGCTCCTGGGCTGCTGTTAGTGACCCTCTGTGTCAGCCCCTTCGTTACAGTCAGCAAGGTTCATGAAAATTTAAACTTCAATATCATTTTCCAACACAATCTCACGGCAATTCGTAACTTTTTCATTTAGTGGCTAATTCGTACAAATTCGTACGATCTAATTCATACATTTTAGTACGATTTGCGTATCCCCCAATGACAGTTGGGTTTAGGGGTGGGGTTAGGTGCCACGCCTCCTTTAACGATTTAAAATCGTAGATTTTCTTACGACTGAACTCGTACGAATTCGTACGAATTAGCCACTAAACTGCCAAAACGTAAAATACTTACGTTTTCTCGTGAGATCAGGCTGCATTTTCCCACAACTGCTGCAGGAGATGCTTAAATTTCATGTTATTGTTTATTCATATAGATATATTTTTTATCAATTTATATTTATTTATTGCTATTCTCATTTACATAAATGATCTATATAAATTATATATATATATATATATATATATATATATATATATATATATAATATTAATGTTATATAATATTAATGTTATGACCCCAGATTAATAAAGGGACAAAGCCAAAAAGAAAATGAAGGAATGAGTGAATAATAATAATGAAATAATAATAATTAACCTCTATCCGGTGTCTGAAAAAACATTGAGTAAGACCATAAAATAATTATCAAATCCAACACAACAGTCCTTTGAGGAAATATTTTTGCATGTCAGGTTCAAGGTTTACCGCAGTTTGCAAAGTCATTTGCTACCTCCCAATTTGCATACTTGTACTACGCCCTAAAAGTGTGTACTTTTTTTGTAAAGTAAAAATATGTCATTTTGAGTGTGTAACTGAAGAGTATGCAAGCTTTGGGACTTACTACTTCATCATTGTGTTGCTTGGTTATGAGTCACGACACGTCTACATTTCTGTCATATTTAATTTCCAACCTTATTGGAGAAGCAGCAGCAGGTTAATCTGCCATTCACGAGTCTTTCATCCAGAGAAATCTCCTCAGGTCTTTGGATAATTCTGCACTCAGACGTTAATGTCCAAACACATCTTTATAAGTTCAGTATTGTTGTTGCAGATAACTATAACACGAAAACGCGATTTAAATATTTTCCAGTAGTCTAGATATTAATAACCAGCCATACACACATCTTTACCGAAGCGTCTCTACTAGACGGTTGGTCTCGCAAGTTTATGAACACTTTTTACCCGCGTTTGTAGTTCTAATTAAATTCACGTCCAACACACAATGTAGTGTGGGCAATATCAGCAGTTAGAGTATAGACGCTTCTACACCTAATTTTTTATTTTTTACCAGAAATAGTAAATCATCTGGGAACCTTTTTTCAACATACTACGATTTGGGACATGCTAATTCTATTTTCAAATACTATTTAGGACGGATAGTATGCGAATTGGGACGCAGCGATGGTTTTAAAACCGCAGTCACACTTCATTTGTTCAGCCCTTTGTTGAATTTAAGTTACATTGCACTAATTCTCATTAGAATTTAAGTATATTATTAAGCTGGGGTAAGTGCTACTGTGAGTTGACATGTACTTGCAAAGTTTCCTATAGTCAGTGAAATGTCTGTTGAAGCAGCAGTATGAGCAGATATTAAGCAGACAGTCTACTAATACTCAAATGGACCATCAAAATAAAGTGTTACCAAAACCGCTGAACTTTTTTGTTATACCGTTCCTAAGGTATATGTAAATTCTTTTTTGTTTTGTTGGTTTGTTTGTTTTTTACATTAGGACAACAGGATAGCAGCAAAAGACCACCAACATCAAAAGCTACTGGTCAGCCCAGAATTCGGAAAAACAAATCGCTTTTACACCAACATCAGTTTTTACCCAGACATTTAAAAATAACTAATTTAAGAGTAATAATCACAATACTGTGAAACTGTGATATTTTATCCAGGGTTATCATACTGTCAGAATCTTATAGCGAAACGGTTTTGAGAATTCTTTAAAAAATATGTTCTTTTAAAACTTGAACAATTTGACAAAATTTGGAATCCTTTTATCTGTTACCTTGAAGAAAAAAACCCTCATAATAATGCATCTTTCTGTAATGTTTTAACATGTTTTGTCATCATACTCTGTTGTTCAAACAGGTCTTTGTAACAAGTTTGCTTGTTATTTTATTTTTTCTCCTTTTAATTTTTCTTATTTGTTGTGCCTATGTTATATGTGGACAAAATATATAAACAGAATTCATCAAACAGTCTTCATCAATAAAACTTATTTGACATAGAAAAAAAGTTCTTTCATGTTCAACTGCGGGGAAAGTTTTTTTTTTTTTTTTTAATGTAAATATATTTAAATTTAATATATTAAAATTAAAACATTTCTTTAAAAATGTATCAAATCCAACACAACAGTCCTTTGAGGAAATATGTTTCTCTCAATCTGTACAAACTATTCTCATAGATTCGCGTTAAAGGGATAATTCACCCAAAAATGTATATTTACTCACCCTTAACTGGTTTCAAACCTTTGGGTTTCTTTATTCAGTTAACAAAAAGATATGCTAAAGAATGCTGAAAACTTGTGACCATTGTAGGAAAAACAAATATGGAAGTCTGATGGTTGCAGGTTTCCAGCTCAAATGTCTTCATGTTCAATTATGTAAAAGAGGTCTGGACCAAGCAAAGAGTAAGTAATTGACAACTTGACATCTTGTTTTTTTGGGTGAAATATTCCTTTGAAAGCTGGATTATGCATCATATTTTGCATGTCTGCATCGTTTATTTTTCTTCAGTTTGGGCTTCAAATAAAAGTGGAGTGTTTTTAAATCTTTTCAAGAGTGAGCTTTATGGCTCTTAATAGCCGTACATGTCACACATGATGAAGAATTAATGCAAACATTTTATACATTCATGCAAATTCATTTAAATACATGCATTTTAATGTATGCATTAAGATTAAACAAACAATTTCAACTGTTTAAGATTTTTTTTCTAGCTAATGTTTCATGTCAATGGGCTTTATACACTGTAGTTGCCAATCAAAATTTCTGGGGTAAACCAAATTCACCAGTCTAGTTTATTGAGGTAAAGTTGGTTTTATATTCATTATTTTATATTTATTAATTCATAGACAAGGTCCCTGTATTGTTTAATATGGTGCTTTGAATATTGGGTCTGAAATCTCATGACTTGAAAACAACATTAGCACTATTTATTTGACTGTGAACAATGTTGTACTCTTATAATATGATTTCACTATTTAGATTTAGCAAAGATTTATTTATTAAATTGACATTACTTAAGGAGAAAGTCTGAATGTGCGAATATAAAAACAATTTTACCTCAATGCCTAGGTTTGCTCGCTGCCATAAAGGACCGAGGATGTAATGCAGATGATTAATACAAACACTTCCAAGCACAGATTCCATTGTAGTATGCTGAACCAGAGGTGTTTATAGAGGATTATGGTACATGAAAATGGGCAATGAATGGTACAATAGCAGCACAACTAAGAAGGAGAGAAAACACGGGATTACATGTGGCTTTCTGCCCCTTAATGTGATTTTCTTAATGACAGTTTTACCTTTTTATGCACTTCAGTGAGGACAGTGGCGGGGTTGAGATTAGAGAGAATGTATTTTCCCTCAAAAGCCGATTAGCCTGATTTGAAACAGAGCCAAATTGAGTCTATTCTGCTCCCATTCACACAGACTGGGCCTCAAAATGTAAAATAATGAAACAGGGCTTTGCGTTACCTAACATTCTGTGTTTCCATGCTACAGCTCCGCGGATTCTCATAAACCAACACATTTAATGCGACAACATTCAAAGGCCTACCGTTTGGGTGGTAGATTTACCCAAGAGGGGTCTACATTCGTATTGTCAAAAACTTGAAAGTGCATTTGTTGCGAAAGCTTTAGTTTATGAGAGTAGGTAAAGGAAGGGAGGGGAAAACTCACATTTGATTCTTACAAACATCTGTAGAAAGACACGAAGACCTCTTCCAGGCCTCCACGACTTCTTATGCTGTTCTTGCCTGCCATCTGGTGGTTGTACTGGGACTCTTCACTCAAATTGCAGTGCTGCTGACTTTACAGACAGGGTTTGAGGAAAAAAAAAACAACAACAAAAAAACACGTTGCGTCAACTATGTTTACTGGCTAACAGTTGACCTATGCTGTGTCCGAAATCGCTCATTATACCCTCATTCACCATCCTTTACATTTGTTCACTAATATAGTCCGCTTTCCAATGAGTGCACCGGAAGAGATGCCGTTTTTGTGTGTGCTTTCTGATTGCTAGGCCGTGTGATAGTCATTTAACTTTTAGTGAGCTGTCTAGGAAACTACCCTACTGAAAAAAACATAAACCAACGTGACCAGTCTAGATTAAGCTGGACATAGCTGGTTTTGGCTGTGCTCGCAGCCTAGTCAGGCTGGTCATGCTGGTTTTCGCTGTCATCTCCCAGCCTGACCAACTAAGCCAAGACTGAGCTGAAAACCAGCCTGGAAATGGCCAAAACCTTTCTTAAACCAGGATGGTTAACCAGTTTAAACCAGCCAACCAGCATATGCTGGTTTAAGCTGTTTTTTTCAGCAGGGTAGGTTTATTAACTATGTTAATTTTGATTTCTGCCATGTAGATGTTGCTAATAAATAATAAACTGTATAGAAATTTGTGAGAACGAATGTCAGATGCGAAAATTCATTTAGCGCACAAGTCTCTTAGAATAATACAAGTTTCTGGCAGCGCAGCATCATGTCATATTTCTTTTGCATTGTTTGCTGATTTTATTCAACAAAACTAGCATAAGCCGAGTGTTTAGTGCTAGTTGGAGCTACTTTGCCTAATGGTGAATGCAGTAAGAGACTGTATTATCATCAAAAACGTTACCTGTTTAGCACAAAAGTTCATAACATACAAAAACGTTAAAAAAAAACTAAATCTTACCTATGGAATGTTTTGCCTTTGTGCTTTGTTTTCTTTGTTTGCTCTTTACCATACCCGTCGACAGCGCTGAAGTCCCGCATCTTCACGTAATAACACTGTCTTGACAAGTGCGGTTGAATGACATTTGTCCTGGGAGCACTGTACCAATGTGGCACCGCTTTTGACGCATGCTCAGGGTCCCTATGCGATATCTAGTGTATATATCTATGGTAATTCGTCAGAGCAGTGCGTTCTAGCCGGGCTCACTTTCTGTTTCAATGTCTAGCATCTGTCTTTAATTTCATCTGTCTCCATATTCTGCTGCATCCCAGAATATTACACAGCACCAAAAATGTAAAAATATATATTCAACTATATATTTAATATGTTTTTGTCCACAGCCCACCTGTCTGCAACCTGCCGTGAGGTAGATTCCCGAGCTTGCGTGCTCCAATGAGACGTGCTCTCTTCAGCGCTCACCATGACAACGAGACTCACAGCAGTGACGTCGCATTGTAAACATTTACATCTGCATTCCTATAAAGGTCGTCAGTTCTCAGTGTTGTCAGTTCGCTCGGCGTTGCAGTTTGTACTTGACCAAGGTGAGTTCAATACCTGACGGTACGAGTGGAGCCACGCCAATCTCACGAAGCCCTGAGGCGAGCCGGCTTGTGAACCCTAGGCAGGGATCAGTACAAGCCGTGAGGACCCTCAGGGAAACACGGGAGGCCGGTAGTGGGACCCTGCTGCGAGGCCCACTCATCGTCTATTTTAAACTATAGTTTTAAACTTTAGTTTACTATAGTTTAAAATAGAAACAATGGTAACTGTTGTGATTTAACTGTATATCTGGCTGTTGTAATGTTTTGCTTTGTTTTTCAGCTGAGTTGTTGAGCAAAGAAGAACGTTACTGAAGACAACCGCGGGTTTTATTCACGAGCACGAGCATTATGTTTCCGTGCTGTTTTCTGAAAGTTTATCTTGTTTAGATAAGTTTGCAGGTCAAATAAAATAAACTATATTCTTTCTAAACACCTGTCTCATGTTTTATTTGTCCTCTACAGCAATACACTGTCATATAAACCTGTTGAATGCATTTGTATGCAACATGGTTTGACAATAAAGTAGTCTAACAAATAAATAGTTGTTATAATTGTAATCTTTTTTTCTAAATCTAAATTGGTAAATTGCTCCCAGGTCAATCTTGACTTTGTCTAATAACGGTGAGGTGCATATGAAAGGAGATTGTCCTATGTTCACATTTCTACTTTTGTTTAGGTTTTTTCTTTGTCCTATGTAGTGCTGTCTTTTTCTTTCTGTATCACAATGACATGATCTGGGAACAAATTAACAGCAAAGACAGAAAGAAAGAAATTAGCCTCAGTTTACATCAGAACATCCCTCCAGAGTACACTGTTATTCTGACAACATGACTAGGCCCACACAGAATCTACGTGCGCAGAATTCCACAGATTCTTTGCCCATCATTGATTCTGTTTCTTGTGTAAATGTGTGTGAATCTATATTTATTCAGTTTTTAAATAATTTACAATAATATTATTGACTAATATAAAAATATTCATATGAATTATTTACAATACAGTTTGTACAGTAATATTTTTTGTCTTTTAGTAGATATATTATATGAAAGACTTGCTTTGTTTACCAAATAAAGAGGATCTAACTGGATTTGCATTATTCATTCATTCATTCTCTTGTTGGCTTAGTACTTTTATTAATCCAAGTTCGCTACAGCGGAGTGAACCGCCAACTTATCCAGCACGTTTTAACACAACGGATGCCCTTCCAGCCGCAACCCATCTCTGGGAAACATCCACACACACATTTACACACACTCATACACTAAGGACAACTTAGCCTATACCCAATTCACCTGTACCGCATGTCTTTGGACTGTGGGGGAAACCGGAGCACCCGGAGAAAACCCATGCGAACGCAGGGAGAACATGCAAACTCCACAAAGAAACGCCAACTGAGCTGAGGCAACCAGCGACCTACTGCGTCACTGCTTCGCCCGGATTTGCATTAAGTAAACAATATTAATACATTACAACAATACAAAACTACATTTGAATACAAGCAGGCCAGGATTAAGAATTCAAAGGCCCCAGGGCACAATGTCTTGTAGGCCCTCTACCTAGCTGCACCCCTTGAATTAAATATAAGATTAATATCATATATATATATATATATATATATATATATATATATATATATATATATATATATATATATATATATATATATATTATTTTTTTTATAAAATGAATCTACAATGTTTTGCCTGCATTTTTAAAATAAGTGAAATACACTATATTTCTAGTCTACAAAGATTAAACTGATTTTTAAAGCATTTATATCATACTTTGAAAAAAAAAATACTAATACAACTAGTGAAAATTAATGAATTTTAATATACTTGTTCATGTTCACTGAAGCAGTACTAAAAACTTTTATTTAAGAGTATTTTTAATGTATAACATCTACAAACTTATAATGCATATAATTTAAATATAACACCTCTCCAATCCAAATCTATGAATCTGAGTCTTCTATAATACACACACCTATTAATGATTCCTATTTGTCTTTATCATGATGAAGAGTTGGCAACATCTGATATATAGCGGGGGAAAAAGAAGAACGTGTTTATCAGACGATGGATTCGATATTGCGACCTGCTTTTCGAGCTGCGCTACTCACACTGCTATCTATTGTGTTATTTATTTATGTTGCCTATGTCAATGAACCGGTGATGGGCGGGAATTACTTAACGAGCTAATTTTAACGAGGTCCACTATTTGGACTTAGCCTAAATAGACACCCCAAAATCAATCCCCCCTCGCAGGGGCCCTGAGTGTGCACGGTCCCCTGGGCCTGTGCCCATAATACCCATTGGTTAATCCGGCCCTGAATACAAGTAATGCTAACCCTAATCGTTTAAAGGATTTTCCCACTTCACCAAAATGTCTAATTTGGATGATGATTTTTTTTTATACTTGTAGAAACAAAAATCCCAGCACAACATTTGAGTGGAGTCAAGATGTTTATTTCTCATCTTTCACATTCAAGCATTTATAATGCATTTTAGATATCCTGAAAAGAAAGCAAATGGGGTCGAGTAGCCCAACCTAAACTTTGCAAGTAACCACATATTTACACATTCGCTGTGAGCCACAATGATATGATCCATTCAGAATAACAGACTCGAACATGACCTTACATACACATGTGAGAGTTCACACAGGAAGAATATGGAAGGCTATCGGGGCCAAAAGTCTTCAAACTAAACACATGAAACTTGATTGTGTCAACAAGCACAACAGCCAACGAAATTGCTGTATTTGTGACTATATTTGCTTATGAGATACACATGTTTACTGCAATATATGTATATAGATGTATATAGATGTTGTGTTTATTTTGTAATAGTACACTGGTATACACGGTACCAATGCAAATGTAAGCATAATATCACCTTTCGTTAAAATTCACCACCTCGACATGGTGAATAACATTCAAATTTGCTGTCTCAACAAGGTCAAACTGTGTGTTGATCAAATTTCATGTATCTGTAAAAAGCCTTTGGCATCAACTCTCTTTCATACAAAAGAAATTCACAATGTAATGCGGGCAGATGACGTTTTAGCACCGTTTCACCAAAAGGGGGTGATGAACAGCATTACACAGCTGTTGGAGTCTTGTACTCATAATCTCTCTAGTCTGCAAACATAATAAACAAGCCCTCCAATAAGGAAAACTTGGATAAAGAGACAAATCACAATAGAGGTTTTAATGTTTATACAGCTAGCGTAAAAGCCTGTCTTTTGCAGTAGTATGACATATGCGCTGTTAATAGCTGCGTTTTAAGACCTCTATAGATTACAGAATGATTGCTTCTCTACAGATTAACCATGTGCCAATGTATTATGTCAAATCCAAATTTTAATAGAACCCAGTATTGCTTTGCACTAAAAAAAATTTTTAAAGGGATAGTTCACCCAAAAATGAAAAAGCAGTGAACATTTACACATTAGTTTTAAACGTTTTTTGTTCTGTTAAAAACTAAAGACGATATTTTAAAGAAAGCTGAAAACCTGTAACTCCGGGACATCGCTAGACCCAGATTACTGGGGCACGTGCCCCAGTAAACTTCGCCAATGCTCCAGTAAATGATTTGAGATATGATTTACTTCCTATGCAAAGTGTGTATTAAGAGTGGTAATCCTGGAATAAAGATGCTATTGTCTATGTGCAACTGATCCAATGCTGGGGAACGCAATGTAGTTTAATCAAAAACCAAACTGACGCATCTCTGCGTGTGCGTAAAAAAACATACCCGCGTGCCTTCACACATCGGTCCTTCTGGACCCTTATGCGCTGCTCTTCTCCCGGTGTGAGTGCCGGTTGTTAAAATGCGCACTGAAAAAGTAGTTGCTGCTCAGGCATTGTGAAACCAGCGTAAGAGTCTTTTATGCAGACGTGTCAGCCCGCAGTGAGTTTTGCAAGTCGACAAAACTAAAGTTTTTATAATATGAAGGTGATCTCACTAAGCATGTCTCATTTAAACCTTATTCTCTGCCATGTGTCGTCTAAGACAACAGATAATTCTATAAAACATCTTTTTTTTCTATTTGATAGAATTTAAAAAAAAATCATAGAATTTTTTTAATTAATAATCATGCAAAAGATTTCTTAAATGATCTTAGCATATCACTCCAGTTGTGTCTTTATGTTGTTGTCCAGTTACATTTAGGATTAACTTATTTAGAATATTAACTGTATAATAACGATATTTTTTGTATTAAAAAATTATATATATATATATATATATATATATATATATATATATATATATATATATATATATATATATATATATATATATAAATAATTTTTTTTTTGAGAGGGGGCCCAGTAGAGCTTTATGTCTAGCAATGCCCCTGCTGTAACCACTGACTTCCATAGGATCTGTTTTTCCTACTATGGCAGTTACAGGTTTTCAGCTTTCTTCAAAATACCTTCTTTTCGAACGAAACTCAAAGGTTTGGAACCACTTGAGAGAGAGTATACACTACCTGACAAAAGTCTTGGTGTCTATCCAAGTTTTAAGAACAACAAATAATAACTTGACTTCTAGTGGATCATTTGGTTTTAAAAGTGGCTTATATGAAAGACAAAGGCCTCTAAATTGGGCTTATTTTACCTAAAATAAAACATGATCATGCTTTGATTTTTAATTATTTCATTAGGACAGTAAGGTCTGACTTTGCAGAGACAAAAATCTTGTTATTTAACAGAAATAATGTACAGTATAAAATATAAAGTCATGGTGCAGTGGACAAACATTGAATATTGTGTATGACTCCCATGAGCTAGGAGGACTGCACCCATACATCTCTCCAATGACTCAAATTACTTAATAAAGTCATCTGGAATGACAAAGAAAGTGCTCTTGCAGGACTCCCAGAGTTCATCAAGATTCTTTGGATTGATCTTCAATGCCTCTTCCTTCATCTTACCCCGGACATGCTCAATAATGTTCATGTCTGGTGACTGGGCTGGCCAATCTGAAGCACCTTGACCTTCTTTGCTTTCAGGAACTTTGATGTTGAGGCTGAAGTATGAGAAGGAGGCAGCACAAATGTCTTGATACCTCAGCTTGTTGATCCAACCTGCAGATCTCTCGCACACCCCCACACTGAATGTAACCCCAAACCAGGATTTTTTCTTCACCAAACTTGACTGATTTCTGTCAGAATCGTGGGTCTGTGTGGCTTCGAATAGGTCTTCTCCAGTATTTATGATGATTGGGATGCAGTTCAACACATGATTTATCAGAAAAATCTTCTGTCAATTTTCTAAAAGATCAACTAGAAGTCAAGTTATTATTTGTTGCTCTTACAACTAGGATCGATGACAAGCCATTTGTCAGGTACATGTTCATTATTTAGGGGTGAACTATTCCTTTTAAATGACCTGATCCTAATCAACACCCAACCCGGATAAATACATTCAAGCTGAAGTGCAGATCCATCAGTCAAAAATCAAATCAGCTGCAGCACTTTTCAGCCCATATTATAATGTTAGTTAGAATATTCAATGATTTCTGAGGACGTCTATAACATGCATACGGGACTGTCACATATGGAATTAAATGTGGCCTAATTAATCGATTCATGCATTCAAACAACTCTAATTGTAAAGTGCAATTATAGCAATGAAAAATAAAACGTATATAGAGTGTTATACAGCAAGTCTCAAATTCACAAAACATGGCATTTACAATTTCACAATGGTCCCGCCTAATAAGAACAAAGCAATCAAACAAACAATGCAGTGAATATTGAAATGAAAACATTAGCATAATAAAAACAGACATTCAGCAACAAATGATGCCATCAAACATCACTGTACATCACTGATGATCACTTATTGGCCAGTAGAGGGCAGTGATGTGCAAGAACATGTATTCACCAAGGTATAAAAAGCACAAGTAATAAAATCCGCAGACAGTTCTTCACATTCAGGGTTACAGTGAAAAACACAGCAACCAAACAGCAAAGCATATAGCACGCAATGAACACCATCACAAATCAATCTCATAACCACGGTCACATATCGAGCACTAAAAGGTGTCCTGGACAGAATATTGTTCAAGTCTCTATATTAGGGGTGTCCAGACCCAGTCCTGGAGGGCTGGTGTCCTGCATATTTTAGTTCCATTCACAATTAAACACAGCTAATCAAGCTCCTTCAAGAAACACCAAGGCAGGTGTTTTGAAGGAAGTTGGAGCTAAACTATGCAAGACTGAGTTTGGACACCTCTACTCTATGAGGCTATGAAAAGTAAAACATCACCTGAAAATGAACTCAACAATAAGGACACGTTTAACCCTTTAACTGCCACACCAAGAAAAAGCAATAGAAAAAACTTAAACTCCTAATGTCTCAAAATCACATTCAATGCATTTTTTTCAACACATCCTATGATTTCTAAAATATCAACCTCTACCGAATGGTAGATTTGTCGGTTTATGGTAAAAGTACAAGAATGAATAAATATGCAATAAAAATCAGAAAATATGACGTGTAAGAGCAATTTATTTAAAAACTATCAAAATAAAACATTTTTGAATATTAAACCATAGCCATAGGCTATACATTACTTTAGATTCTCATTTAACAGCAAGTTTTATGGGTTTTTACAATTGACAGTGAGACAATCATCAAAAAAAACTGCAAAAAACAAACAATCAAATATCTCTCTTACTGTTGTGCTAATGTTAATACACCAGCATTTGCCATTTAAGAGGTAATCATCTTTGAAAGCTGTGATTTCCACACATTAGTTCTAAGAAATCCTTATATTTACTTTAAAAATATCCACAAAAAATACATACTAAAGAAATTATCTTAGTATATTTATGAATTAATACCAAGCTGTATCATTTTTATAGTGTGAATAATCAAAAGCTGATATTTCTCAGCAAACAGTCCCTTCAGACTGCAGAAATGCATGAAATGAAAACATTAGTTTTGCTTT